>NW_024533545.1:0-94284 GCF_016097555.1 Gigantopelta aegis | reverse complement strand
AACTACGACATGTGATCTATTAATTAAAATTGAGTTCAAAATAAAGACTTTTTAGGACTACTACCAGATAAAAAAAGGCCATCAAAATAAAGAAAAGCTGGCAAAAGATGATAAAAAATTGGGACCCTTGATTAGCCTGTGATAATCATTTGTTGCTTCACGACTTAATACCAAAACAATAATCACAGGTTCAAATTTAAAGGCCTTTAAAAGTACAATTTTACTTTTAATGACAAACGTTCTAATTTTCAGGGCTTTTATTTTCAACAAATTACATTTGAAAAAACTTTTTTTACTTTATCAATCTCCAATTCAAGAAGAGATTTTCGGGGTTTATTTCTTTGTTTATAGCTTGGAGTTTGTTATGAATTTTTTTGGGATTGGACCCTCACCTTATCTCTTGTCGTCTGGAAGGCCTTTTACAAAACCCCCTTTAATTAACCCCACAACTTTGTTTTTTCTTTATAAAAGCAAGAAGAAGGTTTTTCATTAATCCTTACATATCAGCTTAAGATACAGGTAATGTGTGATATTCTGAAAATTTAGGTTCTTGTCTCGTACCAGGGTGTGACAGTTTGAATGATAGAAAATGATTAAAACAAATTTTGTTGCTATAAGTTAGAAGATAAACATGTGTGTAGAATGAAGATTGACACTGCCATTATATCACTTAGTCTTGTAAATAATAGTGAATCAAAAAAACACAATTAAAATACGTTCAGACGAAAGTAATGCTGTAGCTAGAAAGAAACAACCGTTTAGAAATACTTGAACTGGTGACAGTAATGACTATAAGAATTATGAGAGAGCTGTCTAATTAGAAACTAGATGAGTATCACTGATTGAGGAGGTGACTAAAAATAGCAGAAAAGACAATGTCAAGTGCATTTAGGAAATTCATATTCTACAAAGTTTGCCATGTCTAGCAAACAAACACAAAACTGTTCTGATATGATGGATGATGAGATTAAATTTTGAAAAATGGTCTTTCTGCCTAAATTATTACAAATGATGACACATATACATAGTAATGAAGCAGATATTTCGTTCAAAATCAAAAGAGTCTTTTCAAATAATAATTGTATTGTCATGATGTGTTAAGCTAGTTACTGAATATTATCAAACATAGATAGTAAACTTTTATCATCAAGCAAACTCCCTTATATAAAGTACCTAGCAATAGAATATTATGTAAAGTGACTTCAAATTAATTATATCATTACTTTTGATATATTTTAAATAGTGAAAGTAGGTAATTCTGCTTTATATTTGGTAATATCATAGTCAAAGACATTGCTACACATGTAGTACCAGCATCAAGAATTTGATAAGTATATAGTTATGTACAGCATGGTATAATTAGGGAATAAATAAAAACTAGACCTTAAAGCAAATTATATATTATTTTTTATTTTATATAGATATTTACTCCATTTTGTCACCACCTAAATAACACACATTTACCATGTTGTCACTAATATCCTACTGCTGTCCCTCCTACTCTCTATCAAGGTAAGTTGTCATGCGATAGCATATGAGTACTCTAATGGTCTGAGTGGTGATTAAGTTTAATCATAGTACTGTTTAGGTTGTAAAGGATTATTTTCATTGTTTCTTTTCACAAAGGCTCTCCTTTGCACCCTATGCTTTCATCCTGCCTCATGTGGGTCATCAGTGACATCATTAGAAGTTACCATCACCTTGTAAGTCCTTGTTGTTACTATATTTTATTTATATTTTCTTTTAGTAAGCTGTTCACTAAATCACATGTCTGAGCCCTGAATTTTGGTGTTTTGTCAATTATTATGAACCCTAAACACTCAAATTGGTGACACTTTTAATGCTAGTCACTGTATAGTCAAGTTGAATGGATATACTTCTCCAATTTCTAAAAATCAATATTGTTTTGGTTGTTTTTCCATACCAAACGTGATGGAAGTGACCATAAAGACTCGACTGCTACATGGAAATGGCCCTTCGTATATTTAAAACTGGCAGTAATGTCTATGTTGAATGCGTGAGTAATTATCGCATTTTTGTTCAGTACCCAGAGTAATGTTTCGTACTGGTTTTTAGTTCCATGACAGTGACTAAAGTTTTTCCTGGAACCTACTTAGATTTATTTGATTATAAAGACTTTGCTAATCGTTTAGAAAAGGTGGTCATTTAAATGATGAAGATATTGATCGACTTTATCGTCACTGTATTATTAGGATTCGTTTTGTGAAGGGTTGGGGAGCTGATATGTCGGCCTTTCATCACTAGAACTCCATGCTGGTTGAAGTTCGCTTAAATGGTCCCTCTTTTGGTTAGATAAATGTAATCGATGTTTGGGTGTGCCTCAATGTTATTTGCCCACTCTGACAGTTCTGTTAACTAATTATTTCCAATTAATAAAACATTGATATAACCGTGAATTTCGTGTACTTGTATTGCTCTATTTTATTAACATTTATGGCTCTCCTCTTTTATTTCATTTATCTCATTAAAACAGATTTATTAGAGTTGCAGTGTTCTTGTCATTTATAATATTATAAACATTGATGATATTACTGTTCACTACCTGATAAAAGAAACCTCTTCTACCATATCAGTACTTGTCACTAATATACTTGAATATAATATAAACTTTTTTTGAATGGTAATTAATTTAGTTTTTAATATCACAACTCGTTAATTTGATCATCAGTATAAACATGGCATGTATCAAGTAAATCCCTCTTCATAATATGCAGTCATATTGGCATAGTGTTATAATGTTAGTGTTTCAAAAACTAGATTACCATATAATGTTTGAATAATCTGATTTTATTGTAACCTGTTTGAATAGTTCAACTATTAGTCATAGGAACTGGCTAATTAGTTTTTGTAACAGTTTAAAAACAAACATCCTTCAAAATTCAAACAAATTCTAATAATTTTGTATTTAAAAATATACAAATCAGTTTTTAATGTTTATTTATATAAACTGTTGATGGAGTGTACTATTGTATTAAATTATTATATAGTTGCAAGTAAAACTGTACTTTTTTATGGACTTACATAAAAATGTGATATATAAATTGATACATCACTAAAGTAACGTAATTCTAAAGTTATGTAAAACATGAACAGAATATATATTATGTTCTTAAAATAGAATTACACAACTTAATTAACAGTATGCAACAAATATCAAGGAGTTATCAATACTACATTATGTAGTGGTATTGCACCATTAATAAATTGTTTAAATTGTTGTAGTTGCACATTTATGTTGATTGATACTGCTCATCTTATTTTGATGATGAAACTGTTAGATTGTGGAATAAAATCCATAAGAGTGTAGCAATTGCACTCATTAATGGAGTGTGATTACTGTTCAAACTTGGATATCTACTACATTTCCAGGAATGTGTCCTAATCTTCACACTTGAATATTCAGTTAGTGCAGCAAATAAATTTCAGCTGTAGTTTGTGACATACCCAGTATGTACTAAAGTAAATATAGCAAAGACAACGAAGAACACAGTGAAATGAGTATTTGTTTCTCAGCTCTACTCTCAGCCGTTATTTCTATTATTGTTAGACCTCAAAAGAAAAAGTGGTTTTAGTATATTATATAAATATATATATATATATAATCATCAATAATTGTTACATTACCTGATGAAAATCCAAAAGATGACAAAAGAGTAGGTTAAGTTCCAATAGCACCAGGTATCAAACATGACTGTAACAGAATAGAACCACATGGTCCATTACTGATATACAGAGAGTTGGTGAGATCTATGTTGTTTTCTAATGATAGTCTTTTGCAGACAAAGACACATGACAACTGGTAATGGTATAAACAGAGCTGTAGTATAAAATATGATCATAATTTGTATTAGTACAGTCATACATACCCAGGTATTAGTACAACATCAAAATTCTGATGTCTTCCATTTTTCTGTTTGATTTGGCATGAAAGGAAAGCAACTTTGTAAAAAAACATTATGAGTGGAATCATCTCAGTTCAGCAAACATAGAGAAGAGTCAAAGACTGTTGTGCTCCGTCTCATAAACTTGACACCAAATGCTGGTCCTCATTGTAATAGTATAGCCTTTGATACGCTAGTAAGTTAATGAACAGTCTTATTGAAGAACAATATGTGGTGGGTCTGATAGTCATGTATTGAGTTGATATGTCAGAATTAAAGAAAAGATGGAAGGAAAAATTGTGGTAAGTCTGAAATTGACATTGTTTATATCAACTTACTTGAGAAAACACTAATTTTACAGGTTATGAGAGGACATCATCTTTGATCATAATATGATATGACGGTGGTTTAATGCATGTACAGTGAATGATCAGTTAGTTAAGTACATTGGGCAGTTACCGTTTAGTTGTATGTAGTCATGCTTGATGAGGCACGCCTGCATTACATGACAAGCACTTATTAAAAGAAAAGTATAATCTGTTTGTTTCATTTAGGGAAGTATCCAAGCCACGTGGACCTTTCAAGCAATGGCGTATGCGAGTATGCGAATGCCAATAACCTAAACGACTTTTGCAGATTACAAAATCACTTCTGAAGATAACCAAATGAAATAAAATTGCCAAGACTTTTTTAAAAAAGTTAAGCGACAATATCTACAAGAACTGGAAAGTCCTCTTACATGTCAGGGTAAAGAGCCACTTTTGTGTGTTGTTCTTTATCAATCTGACAATCAAAGTAAGAAAAACCTATGGTCAATTTTCTTCTCTTTTAATATCAGATTATTTTGAAACAATCAAGCAAACTATGGGACCACACTTACACAGCGACCATCTTGTGTCTCCAGCCCCTCCTATTAATTTAAGGGATGGCTGGCTATATAAAACTAATGTCAACCATAGACTATCATGAGATTAGTAATAACTGTCTCTTATTTTTAATTTGGATATCTGCGTCTATTAGTGTTTAGTGTAACTGGGACACATTAGTACAATATGTTGTAGTAGTATATAGTATACCATAGTTTGTGAACCAGGCCAGTTCCTATGTGACCAAAGTAGATGGGGAGGGTCTAGGGATTGGTAAAGGAAAAACATATTTGTTTTGATCAAAAATTACAATTTTCATCACAACAAATTAGGTATTTCTATGTAAATATCATGCGGATAGCATCATAATGATATATTTGTAAGAGGTACAAATATGGTTTTACTCTATGAAGTCTCATGCTCCTTCCTTCTTGTGATGCTAGTATTAAACATTAATATGAGAAGACAATATAGTCTACCAGCAAATGATCAAAGTGTTTGATCATTATTTCACATAACTACAGTACATGTGATCTATAAAATTAGAGTTGTCCAATATATTAAAGACAACTACTTTACCAGTACTCTGCCAGATAAAATAGATAGGCCATCAAATTTGAACTAAAGAAGCTGTCAAAATGATAATAACAGAAATTGGACACATTAGCCCGTGTACAGTCATTTGTTGATTCGTCGTACAAAAAAACAATAGCCACTTTAAAAAGTACTAATTTATTTTTGATGGCAAACTGTTTAGTAATTTCAATGTTGCTATATTTGTATAATATTTACAGTTTGAATTAAGGACCATGTTTGATACTTTATACAATGTCCATATCTAGAGACAAAGTATTTTCTGTTGTTTAACCGTTCTAATTGTTTGTATGCTTGTAGCGTTGTTATGATTATTTTTTTTAATAGGATTGCTTGTAACCTCCATTTTATCTCTTGCCCGTGCATGGAGATGGCCCTGATTTAAAGCACCCCTATCATCTAACTGCAATAAGAAGTTGTCAGTTTCCTTATAAAAGCCAGAGCAACTCTGTTGCATTAATCCTTACCATTATGAGCTACCGGGTATGTGTGATTATTCTGATTCTTTGTTTCTTGTCTCAGTACCAGTAACATTGGTATAATTATGGAATAAATAAACTAGATGATAATCTAAATTAATATATTTTATTTTGTATATAGATGTCCCCTCCAATTTGTCATCACCTAAATTAAAACTCGTTGACCGTTAATAATCCTCAAATCCAATGCTGTCCCTCCTACTCTCTATCAAGGTAAGTTGTCATGACGATAACATCAAGCATATGAGTACTCTAATAGTCTGAGTGGTGATTTTTATCACTAGTATTGTTAGTTTATAAAGGATTATTTACAAACTGTTCTTTTCATAAGGCACTTCTGCACCCAATGCTTTTCATCTGCATTAAGTGGTCGTACAATGACATCATCAAAAGTACCATCACCTGTAAGTCCTTGTTGTTACTATATTTAATTTATAATTTTCTTTTTTAGTAAACTGTTCACTAATTTTCACGTCTGAGCCTGAAGTTTGGTGTTTTTGTCAATTATTATGAACTAAATACTCAAATTGGTGACACTTTTTAAACTAGTAACTCTACATTCACTATTGATGGATATACTTCTCCATTTCTAAAGATCAATATTGTCTTGGCTGTTTTACCAATACTAAACGTCGTGAAGTAAGTAACCATTAAGACCTAGACGCTACATTGGAAATGGCTTCGTATATTTAAAAATGGGAGTAATGTCTATGTTGAATGCTTGAGTTAATCCTAGCTCATTTTTTGTTTCAGTCACCTAGTAGTAATCTTCGTAATGGTTTAGTTCCTATGACAGTTACTAAAGTTATTCCTGGAAACTTCTTAGATTTATTTGATTATAAAGACTTTGCTAAATCGTTTAGAAGAAGCTGTTCGTTTACATAATGAAGATATTGATCGACTTTATCGTTACTGTATTATTAGGATTAGTTTTGGTGAAGGGTTGGGGAGCTGACTATTGTCGGCCTTTCATCACTAGCGCTCCATGCTGGGTTGAAGTCATTTAACAGGTCCTTCTCTTTGATAGATAATGTAGTCAGATGTTTTGTGTGCGCTTCAAGGTGTTGCCCCTCAGACAGTTAACTTATTATTTCCAATCTTTAATAAACATTGATATAATCTGAACTGTTACTTTTATTGTACTACTTATCATATTATGGCTCTTCTTTTTTATTTTATTGATTCTTATTTAAAACAGATTTATTATAGTTGCAGTGGTGTCCTGTCATTTATAATATTATAAACATGAATGGTATTACTGTTCACTACCTTGATAAAAGAAACCTCTTCACATAGACTAATGTCAATGGTTGTCACTGTCACTGATATAAAAAGAGTTGATGTGTACTATTGTATTAATTATTATATAGTTGAAAGTAAAACTGCAATTTTTATGGCTACATAAAAAATGTGAATATATAAATTCATACATCACTAAACAAGTAATTCTAAGATATGATGAACAATCCACCACATCTGATGAGTGTTCATCAATTGTATTGTAAGTTCACCATTGCCTGTACTAATAGATCAAAGCACTATATGGAATGTTATTGCTTCTGTATTTTTGGGAACAAAGTCTGATATTTTCCCTAATTATTTGCTTGAAAAAGTGTTGCTATTATCCTTAATGAATGAACTTTATTTTTTTGTAATGATAATAAGTGATAATATATCATTTATGTGATATATTAAATCTGGTTACTTAGTGGAAGGTGGTAGTATGGGTCAACTAAAAGAAACACAAAGACTATAAACAGAGTTATAGATTCTAAGAAACATAATACTTTGAAATGTGTGTGTGTTCATTGTATATTCTGTTTATTCTATTATCCATTGTATTTGTAATAAGAGTTTGAGTGTTATACCTTCATTTTCTACAATTTTTAAAAAATAACAAAGAAATGTTAGTTGTGCTCCTCTTGTGTTCAATCATATCATATTAATAACTCCCTATAGACCTCAATAATATCAGATATGTAATTTGTAAAGTAGTAATGAAGAAGAGTTATGATTTTCTCATTACAACTGTTAGTCATAGAGTCTACAATGTCACTAACTGCAGATTGTGATTTGGATGTCCATGTAAGGGACTGACCAAATTGTGGATAACATAGATTTTTTGTTTCATTGCCCAATCTTTGTATCTTAGGTACCACATTTTATATTCTACTGGTGGTGAACTAGGACCTCTCCGGTATTCAATCTGAGGGAGGCAAAATGAATCCTTCTAAGATATTAATAGTTTCTTTAATTTGGATTCATATAATTGTCTCTCATATATGGAATTCCTTTACATTTCTACTACTATAAGTAAATTATACAAATTGGATCACCATTAGCCATCAACAAAACTGTATCAGTTAAAAATAAGAATCCATAAATTATATACATAATTAATAGAAAGACAAGGATATGTAATGACACATGTGTGTGTAAATAATGATTGTCAGATAAGTTAAAGTAATTGATTTGTAGCTTGTCATTGAGTTTATGTAGGTTTACATTGTTTATAAATATTATATGACTGTTGTTTAGTTTCACATACAGTGGGAAAGATCAGTTAAGTACATAGTACGTAACGTTACCTGTATGTAGTCCGGTCTGATGAGGCCACGCCTGCCTTACATATTAGCAACACTTATATCTAATTTTAATAATTAAATAAATTATCTGTTTCTTTAGGGGCATATTCCAGCAACGTGGACCTTTCAAGCAATTGGGTCTTCTCTATCTTTACTCGAAGCCAGTAACTACACGACGTTTTGTCTCATCATTAAAGTCTCTTCTGAAGATTACCAATTTGATAAGTCATCAAGAATTTTTAAAGAAGTTAAGCAACAAAGATCTACTAGAACTAGAAAAGTCTCTTGTATGTCAGGATAAAGATGCCACTTTGTGTGTTTGTTTTTTATTCAATCCTCTAACAGTCCCAAAGGTAAGAAAAGGAGTGTTCTATTTTCTTCTGTATTAATATCTGATTATTTTGACATGATTAAGCAAAACTAGTTGACCACACGTACACGCTCATGTTAAGCTAATCTTGTGTCTCCACCCTTCTATTAATTTTAGGGCTGGATTGGCTATATAAAACTAATGTCAACCATAGACTATCATGAGATTAGTATAACTGATCTCTTTATTTAATTGCATATCTGTCTATGTTTTATAGTGGTGTTTAGTGGTAACTGACACATTAGTACAATATATGTTGTAGTATATAGTATACCACTAGTTTGTGAACCAGAGCCAGTTCCTATGACCAAAGATGGATGGGGGGAAGGGTCTAGTGATTTGTAAGAGAATAACATATTTGTTTTGATCAAATTACAATGTATCACAACAAATTAGGCATTCTATTAAATATGATGTGTATCATCATAATGAGTATATTATGTAAGAGGTACACATATTGTTTTGTTACTCTATGAAGTTTCATGCTCCTCCCTCCTTGTTATGCTAGTATATAGCCGCATTAATATGAGAAGACAATATAGTCTACAGCAAATGATCAAAGTTGTTGATCATTATGTCACATAACTCAGTACATGTGATCTATAAACCTTGAGTTCCAAAACCATAAGACTACTTACGAGGTACTGCCCAGATAAAATAAGAATAGGCCATCAAATATGAACTGAGGAGAAGCTGTCAAAATGATAATAACAGAAATTGGGACACATTAGCCTGTGTAGTACAATCATTTGTTGTTTCATGACTCTCCTAACAAAAACAATAGTCACAGTTAGAAATTAAAATGCCACTGTTAAAAAGTACAGTCAACCCTCCCTTATCCGGGCTCCGGCAGATGGGACCCAGGGTTGTGCCCCGTCAAATAAGAAATATCCGTAACTTAAAAAAGCAACATATACTACATATACTAGCATGATTTTTTATGAAGTATGAGGACTTGAAATATGATGTTATTTCAGTCTGAGTTAGGGAGTTATCCCGTTTTTGTCCAGCAGTGGTCAATCACGTCTTAACCAGCATCAAGTGAGCTGGAGACAGTTCCTTGACATGCTAACCCCATTGTAGAGGCAATGCCAAAATGGCCTTGCTATGATGCTATGCATTGGATAACAGTGGGAAAAGTGTCAGGCTTGTCTCCTGGACTCCTTTCCTGCATAAGTCAGGATTCTCAATTAATTGGGACGCAATTTCATCATCAGGCATTAATGTGTTGCGGGAATTAGCGCTGGCTTGTCACATGAATCTCGATTTTGTCTTTATTCTTCTCAAATATCGCCCAGCATGCCAACTATCGTCGACTTAGCCAACGCCAAAACCGGTCGAAAAAGCCCTCTGCGGACTATTCCCTGATGGTAACTGATGACCCAAGTTTCTTTGAGCGAGAGACACGATGGTTACTGATTCCTCGGTTTAGAAGCCATAGGGTTCTTGGGCAGCTCAATATTTGGCGTATTATGCTGCGCGCATAAAATAGCTGATCTTACCCCAGGTAGAGGGGACTGGGTTGCCTGTATATTGGAGGTCTAAGGATAAGGGAGGTTGTGACTGCTCTAATATTATTTGATGACAAACTGTTCACCTTTGCCCCCCTATGTTATTTGCTATACAATGTACAGTTGAATTAAGCGAACATGTAAGAAATTTGAACTAACAATGTCCAGATCTATATAGACAAAGTATTTTCTGTTGTAGTTTTTTTTTTTTTTTTTTTTTTTTATTTACCCCACACTGTTTTTTTCTTTCTAAGGTTCGCTGATGTATATTTTTAAGGATTGACAAACCTCACCTTATCATTGCCGTGCATGAGATGGCCCTAGATTTACATGAACCCCTGATCTAACATCCAATATAGAGTTGTGCATTTTCACTTATAGAAGCAGAGGAACTATGTTGGCATTAATAATTACCATTACAACTTGCTCTCAAGATACAGGTAATGTGCTGATTATTCTGAAATAATTAGTGTTGAAGACAAACGTGTGATAGAAATGAAAATTAACACTGCCCATATATCATTTAAATAATATGTGATAGAAAAACACAATAAAATACATTTCAGATAAGTATGATGCTTAATAATAGACAACAAGAATTTAGAAATGCTGAATGGTGACAGTAATGACTATAAGGTTAGGCAGAAATATATCAGATTAAAGTGAATTATGAGAGTTATAATTAGAAACTAGTATGAGTAATCACTATGGAGGAGACGGTGCACGAAAATAGCAGAAAAGCACAGTCAAATGTCATTTAGGAAATTCATCTGCTAAAATTTGCTTTGCTCTTAACAAAAACCAAAATGTTTGATATTGGGATGATTTGAGATTAAACCTTTTGAAAAATTATTAAAAAGCAAAAATTCTTTCTGCCCTAATATTCTAACAATGATACCACATATAAGAACAGTTAGTAATGAAAGCCAGAGTTCGTGTTCAATATCAAAGGATTCTTTTCCCAAATATAATTGTTGTCTGATGTATATAAGCCTAGAATTATACTGAATATTACCAACATGATCGTAAAACCTTTATCATCAAGCTAACTCCTTTATACCAAGAACCTAGCCATAGAATATTATGTAAAGTGACTTCAAATTAATTATATCATTACTGTTTATGTTCATATATTTTAAATAGTGAAAGTAGGTA
This sequence comes from Gigantopelta aegis, assembly GCF_016097555.1. Classification (NCBI taxonomy): domain Eukaryota; kingdom Metazoa; phylum Mollusca; class Gastropoda; order Neomphalida; family Peltospiridae; genus Gigantopelta; species Gigantopelta aegis. Next base: position 82,822 of record NW_024533545.1, on the reverse strand, counting down.
ATTCTGCTATATATTTTGTAAATCATAGTCAAAGCCATTGCTACACATGTAGTAGGTACCTAGCCATTCAGAATTATGATGAGTAATATAGTTTATGTATACATTGGTATGATTATGGAATAAATAAACTAGATGATAAACAAATTAATATCATTAATTTTTATTTTATATAGATCTCCCTCCATTTTGTTCAACACCTAAATTAACACCCATTGACCATGTTAGTCATCAATATCCAACTGCTATCCCTCCTTCTCTCTATCAAAGTAGTTGTCATGGCGATAATATCAAGCATATTAAATATTATTTTTATTTTATATAGATCTCCTCCATTTTGTTCACCACCCTAACTAAACACCCATGACCCTGTTAGTCATCAATATCCAACTGCTGTCCCTCCTACTCTCTATCAAGGTAAGTTGTCATGACAGATAATATCAAGCATATTAAATATTATTTTTATTTTATATAGATCTCCCTCCCATTTTGTTCACCACCTAAATTAACACCCATTGACCATGTTAGTCATCAATATCCAACTGCTGTCCCTCCTTCTCTCTATCAAGGTAAGTTGTCATGACGATAATATCAAGCATATTAAATATTTTTTTTGATTTTATATAGATCTCAATCCATTTTGTTCACCAACTAAATTAACACACATTGACCATGTTTAGTCATCAATATCCAACTGCTGTCCCTCCTACTCTCTATCAAGGTAAGTTGTCATGACGATAACATCAAGCATATGAGTACTCTAATAGTCTGAGTGGTGATTAATGTGTATCACTAGTACTGTTAGTTTGTAAAGGATTATTTTCACTGTTTCTTTTCACAAGGCACTTCTGCACCCAATGCTTCATTCTGCATCATGTGGGTCGTCAGTGACATCATCAGAAGTACCATCAACTTGTAAGTTCTTGTTGTTACTAATATTTTAATTTATAATTTTCTTTTTAGTAAGCAGTTCACTAATTTATACGTCTGAGCCTGAAGTTTGGTGTTTTGTCAATTATTATGAACTAAATACTCAAATTGGTGACACTTTTAAAACTAGTAATTCTTCATTCACTATTGATGGATATAATTCTCCAATTTCTAAAGATCAATATTGTCTTTGCTGTTTTTCCCATATCAAACGTGATGAAGTAACCCCATAAAGACTCGATACTTCATTGGAAATGGCCTTCGTATATTTAAAACTGACAGTAATGTCTACGTTGAGTGCTTGAGTAATTATAGCATTTTTGTTCAGTCACCTAGTAGTAATTTTCGTAATGGGTTAGGTTCCTATGAAAGTGACTAAAGTTATTCCTGGAGCCTGCTTAGATTTGTTTGATTATAAGACTTTGCTAATCGTCTAGAAGAAGCTGTTCGTTTACATAAAGAAGATATTGATCGACTTTATCATCTCTGTATTATTAGGATTAGTTTTGTGAAGGGTTGGGGAGCTGATATCGTCGGCCTTACATCACTAGCACTCCATGCTGGGTTGAAGTCCATTTTAAATGGTCCTCTCTTTGGATAGATAATGTAGTCCGATGTTTGTGTGGTGCATCAAGATATTGTCCACTCAGACCAGTTAACTTATTATTTCGAGTCCCTAGTAAACATTGATATAATCTGAATTTCTGTTACTTTTATTGCACTATTTTATTACATTTATGCCTCTCCTGTTTTATTTCATTTATCTCATTAAAACAGATTTATTAGAGTTGCAGTGGTTCCTGTCATTTATAATGTTATAAACATTGAATGGTATTACTGTTCACTATAGACTAATGTCAGTGGCTTTCACTGTAGCCAGAGTTTTCGATTATATATAGAATATAATTAATTCTTTAGTGGTAAATATTCACAACTCATTAAATTTTATCACCAGTATGTACTTGGTATGTATCAAATAAGCCCCTATATAATATGCAGCATATTATGCATAAATGTTTTTAATGTTAGTGTTTCAAAAAAACTAGATTACATATATTGTTTGATAATCTGATTTTTATTGTAAACTGTTTGGATAGTTCATTCTATTAGTCATAGGACTGGCCATAGTTTTTGTAACAGTTAAAACAAACAATCCTTCAAACATTCAAACAAATTTTCTAATTTTGTATTTTAAAAATATACAAATCAGTTTATTAATGTTTATTTATATAAAACTGTTGATGTGTACTATTGTATTAATTATTATATAGTTTGAAAGTAAAACTGCAATTTTTATTGACTACATAAAAAAGTGAATATATAAATTTTTTTTTTTTTTTATTGATACATCACTAAACAAGTAATTCTAAAGTTATGTAAAACATGAAACAGAATATAGATTATGTTCTTAATATATTACACAACTTAATTAATAGTATGCAAACAAATATATCAAGAGTTATCAATGCTACATTATGTAGTGGTATGCACATGAATAGTTGTTTAAAATTGTTGTAGTGACACATTTATGTTGATTGATACTGGCTCATCTTATTGATGATGAGCAACTTTAGATTGTGGAATAAGTCCCATAAGAGTGTATGCAATTGCACTCATTAATGGAGTGTGATACTGTTCAAACTTGGATCTACTACATTTTCCAGGAATGTGTCCTAAATCTTCACACTTGAAATATTCAGTTAGTGCGCAATAACTTTGTCAGCTGTATTTTTTGTGACATACCCAGTATGTACTAAAGTAAATATAGCAAAGACAACGAAGAACACATTGAAATGAGCATTTTCTTCTCAGCTGTACTCACCGTATTTTTCTTATTTTTGTTGGTACTTCGAAAGAAAATGCAGTTTCTGACATATTATATAAAATACATAAAATTTATCAATAATTGTACATTACCTGATGAATAATCCAAAAGATGGACAAAGAGCAGGTAAGTCCCAATAGCAACAAGTATATCAACAATGACTGTAACAGAATAAACCACATGGCTCCATTACTGATACAGAGAGTTGGGGGAATCTATGTTGTTTATAATGATAGTCTTTTGCAGACAAAGACACTATGACAGCTGGTAATGGTATATAAACAGAGCTGTATAGTATTAAAAATATGATCATAATTGTATTAGTACAGTCATACATACCCAGACATAGTACAACAGCAAAAATATATTTATATCTTTATTATAGTGGAATATATTCTGCAAGTTTTACTGCATTTAAAGAATTAAGTATTGTTTATGTGCTCACAGAGATGGTAGTCCTTGACAGTCAGGCAATCTGTCTCGTAATCTGTCCCCATAACCATAATTAATATTATTATTAATAGTGATAATTCATAATAATATTACTAACTTAATACTGTGTCTTAATACTGTTCTTAATACTGAATTAAATTTGAGCTTTCAATCTGGAGCTTAATAACAGAATAGACTGTCTCCATTAGATGTATTTTTCACTAATTATAAAAGTACACAAATTAAAATGTTAAATTTACAGTAAATCAATCAAGATTCAATAATAATTACACCTATTGTTTAATACTTTTGATGTTTCCGTATGTCATTAAAATGACTATGAATTTAGTAAAACAATTAATATATCATACATTCAGCCAAAAAATCAGTATATTCCTACAAAATTGAAATACTATTATTGGTTGTAGCTAATGATAACTGATAGACATACATATTTTTAGTTTTGCATTCATTGTGCTTACATAATTAAATAATAATATATTTATTTTTTACCACCCAGTTTACAATAATAGAAAGGCGAGTCATTTCTATATCTATCTATCTATCTATCTATCTATCTATCTATCTATCTATCTATCTATCTATCTATCTATCTATCTATCTATCTATCTATCTATCTATCTATCTATCTATCTATCTATCTATCTATCTATCTATCTATCTATCTATCCATCCATCCATCCATCCATCTATCTATCTATCTATCTATCTATCTATATATGACCTGATTTGCAAAAAGGGACCACTTCTTTAAAAACATTTGTGACCTTTTTTGTAAACAAAACACTGTTAAAACATATCAAAAAACATTTTGCATACATATAGAATAGTTATGCATATATAGCAACTGTATGTATACAAAACTGAGATATTTGAGCTGTTTTAACGATGGTTTGTTACAAATCAGGTCACAAATATTTTGAAAGAAGTGGTTCCTTTTTTGCAAATCAGATCACAATTATATATATATATACTTACAGAGACATAGTAAAACACAATTGGTAGAAGAAGACAGCCACTATAATACATAGAAACAATAATTCAGAACAATGATCTCAATATAGTTCACTGATAACTTTCGTCGACCTTGACAGCAACACATCATGTTTTAGAGGTAGCCATGTCAACAAATGTTTTCCATCTAGCTAGTACTTATGGTCTAATATCCTTAATATAAGCCGTTTGTTTAAACCATATTATATCAATGAGTATATTCTACTTTTCAAAACATAACAATGCAGATATGTTACTAAAATCTTAATACATGTCCACCTTAACGTGACTGATTTGAACAATACTATAATATATGTTTACAGAACAGATTGCATCACTAATTCAGTATACAATATTAATTGAAATTAACATTACTTATATTATTCATTGTTTCAGGAAGTTTATTAAATGATAATTAAATTAGTTAAAGCAATCAACCTGTTATAGACTTACAGCCAAACATTTGTAAAATTAATCCTATTGCTGTGTATAGAGGCCACATAATTTAATATATAATTAATCAAAGTAGGGTAGTTTGGTCGTTTAAGTTCCGTGCATTCATTATCTGTATCATGATCTACCATTAAATACTGTTTGAACCATTATGAAATGTGTTTATGTAAGAAAATGCATCAACCACTACAATGTAAATAAGTAATATAGAGTCCAAATATGGCCGTTTGAATATTACAATTCTTCAAAAAGATTTCATAGAGTCAACAGCCTTCTTAGGAAGGTTCTACCTTAGTTTTTGCATGATCAATCCTGCTTGGTATATCAGAGTCCTGGTATATGAGAGAACTTGTTTGAATTGGACATTTTGTTCTTATATGCAAACACAAGCACACGATATACCAAAAAGTATGGGCTGTTATTTTTCCAAATATGGCCGTTAGAATAATTACAAAAGATTTCATAGAATCAACAGCCTTCTTATGAAAAGGTCTACCTTAGTTTTTGCATGATCGATCCTGTTTGGTATATCAGAGTCTCGATATATGAGAGAACTTGTTTGAATTGGATGTTTGTTCTTATATGCAAACAAAGCACACGATATACCAAAAAGTATGGGTTGTTATTTTTTCTTCATTCTTAAACCTGATCTGAAAGTGTACGTTAAAACATACTGCAATGGTTAATATAAACGATAATGAGAAGACTAGTACCAACAAATGATTAATATTGTAAATAGTGTCATTGACAAATGCAACATATCCCATTAAGTACCGACAAAAATGCCCTATACAATCTAATGTATAAATGCCCTAATACGATCATTAGTAGATGATTCCCTTAATTGATCTAATCCATTATGCTAAAACATTACATAAATACCTACATGCCTATCGATCATTATTAGTAACAAAGAAATGATTGATATTCCATATTTAGCTATGGATAGGGGCACTCAATAAGGATATATTATCATCTGGTAAAAATATAATACTTTAAATAATCACCTTAAGTAGTCTTGCTCGCCACACCCTATTACACATTTGTTATGAAGGGGTTATTCAAATTTTTCACAAAGCTATTATTGTTCACACAAAGCTCACAAAATAAATAATTATTAGAGTAGTATAATTATTATAATAATTATATTATATTAATTATATTATCATTATAGCTTGTAATACCGTTGGGTTTTGTCTTGCTTAGCTGATTGGTGAGTTCAGGAGTTTGCAGGCTTTATAGGATTTATGTCTATTGGTTTTTGAACATGTAGTTTTTGCAGACCATTTGCTAATTAAAGGAATGCAAATTTATTTGAAATTCCATTGTTTTTGGAACAATGTTAAACTATTTTGATGCGTTGCCTTAACTTTTAACCACATGACTGCTCCAGTGTCTATGGCACTGCTGGGATTAATAGAGGCAACAACCTGACAGTTGTATAGTCATTGAATATCTACCACAGTGTAGAAGGTATATAAAATTGATAGTTAGGAATTAATGCATATCTAGGTATTAGAAAGACTTTATTGTAGTAATCCATTTATCATTTAAAAAAATCTTTTTAAACAATTTACGTTTAGATATTTATTTAGTGTATAAAATTTAAAACAGTAATGACAATGACTAAAACTAAATGTATGTCATTTACAGCTTATTTTCTGTAAATAATAAGTTCCAGTGTCCTATATCTATCACTAATAATTATAAGTATCCATTTGAATCATATTAGTGCTTGATCAGCTGTACTGTGTGTAATCTATATGTAAAATATAATGGAATTTTTGACACAAAAGTGCTAACACTCACGTGATTATGACTTGAAATAGCTTGAGTAGTGTTCATAGGTGATTTTCTATTAAAATACAAACCACCTTTTTTGTTACCTCTTTTACTGACTTCACTTTAGCGCAAAATTGAGAATACTAAGAGGAATCAGCCCCCATCAAAGTATAGGTTGTTGCATTCAAGAAGGGATTATAAATATTGTTCAAATTGAGATCTGTCGCATTTTCCAGGTATGTGTCCCAAAGCTTCACATTTAAAATAATCACTCAAAGCAGCAAAAAGGTTTTCTTTTTTTGCCAAATAATCGCTTATTTGGGCTAATGTAAATACAGCAAATAAAATAAATGAGCACAAAGCAACATTATTTTTTCTCAGCTGTGCTTAGTTGTGTTTTCTTCTTTTTCAAATTATTAGAAAACACAGACTTCTATTTTATGAAATATACTCATCTCATCAATATGAATCTTTAAAAATTACCGTTGAATTATCCAAAAGACAACAATCATCAAACATGTTCCAGTAGCTACTAGAACAGTAATGACAGCTACATTAGAGTAGAACCACATCTTTTCACTACTAACACAAATGAAAGGAGGAAAACGATATTGTTTGTAATGATATTCTTCTACAGACAGTGACACTATGACAGCTGTAATGGCACAAACAGAGCTGCAAATAGAAATGTAATAAAATATTATTATTTTACATATGTTGTTATGATTACCAAGGACTATCACAGCATTAAAACAAATTTATTTTTTCTCATTTTTCTCATTTGGTTGGCATGGGATGGGAAAGGCAACTTGATGAAAAAATATACTGACATAAAAGAACCACCACAGAGCCAAGTTAACAATACAATAATGTAAAAGAGCACCTATATTAGCTATGATGACAGAGTGTAGTATTTTAATATTATGAGACCTGATAGTGTACAAAATGGTGTTGGATTATCAAGACTGTCAATAAGACTTGTTGAACTACAGAGTAAACCATTTCTGTCAATTGAAATAATGATGACCAAGATTGCTGTGCAAAGTGGTAAAAAGTCAATTAAAGTTTATCATGATAATAGCTTACCTATTACTGCACAATCAATGACTTGAAACAGTATCAGGACTGATGGATATGTGAACCTATAATACATGAATATATTAAGTCCTACATCAACATGTATTTCATTACATTGTTTATAATTTTTGATAGATAAAATGATTATTAGTATGCAAATCAAATACAGCAAGACATGATGCGATTAACTCTGAGTATATCAGTAACAGTGCTCCACTATGAGTAGTTTGTTCAATCTGTCACATCGTTGGTAGACAAGTGTTTGTTGATTTCAAATGAATCTTCTTTACAGGTTATGTTGCTTAGTGACAGATTTGTTTGTTGATTTGTTGATGATTATTTTTGAGGATACTGTCCGTATATCGTGAGGAATCTATAATATGAATTGAGGCATGCAATTTTATGCTAAAAAATATGAACAAACGAAAGATATTTATAGTCTTGTAATTTGATGAGTCATTAAAACTTTGGTATAGTCAATACAATGCTTTTACAATCATAAACCATACATTAATAATTAGTATATCATGTCATCAATGTCATAATAAATTATAACTAACATTTTTTCAATTTTACAGTCATTATAGAATGCAGATTAGTCAACTTACAAGATGGTAACTCTTTACAACTAGGTAATCTTTTCCATAACCTAACTTATACAGATTCGCATAATGAAGCACATATACCAGTACTAATGTCAATACAGTCTTCTCTTGATGCTGTAATATATGTCTCCACTAGGACAGTCATAAAGAGGAAAATAATATGACAAAGAAATGGAAGAGCCACTTTTTGACAATCTTTGTGGTATGCTAGAGATTGAATCATGTGTAAATTAAATAATATAATAATACTAACTTAATACTGTGTCTAACACTGCTATATAAAATCCTTTTTCTCTGTTGACTTTGGATAGGTTTTTTCTCTCATTAATATAAATATCTTCATGTCCCACAGAACATCAATGCCATTACTTATTAAACTCCCTACATTTTGTCCCCATATATGGATAATTAATACAGTATGAAGTGTTGTGTTGATTTTGCTCCAGTGACATGAGATCTGTGCAATTTATAGCAGTACTGTTGTTATCCAAAACTATAGCTACAAACGTTTGACAAATCCTTTAACAAAAAAGTGCTAAAATGTAATTATTCATTATTTAACAGTAATTATATAAATTTTTTTATGGACTACATTTAATCCTTACATTTAGTCCACTGGAGAATTCCTGAAATAAGATAAAAGGAATCATTAATAAAAGTTGCATCACTGTAAGAATTAATCATTAATTTAAATAAATTTGTAATTTAACATCACTAATTATTATTACAATTTATTTAAACTACTCACTATATAATTCTGTTATATGATAAAACTATTACAAAAAAAAACAACAAACTATAGCAGTAGAGTAATTTAAATGATTTGGATTAAGGAACTTATTATTTTTAACATTAGTAATAATCTAAATAAATATATTTACCATTTTTATAAATTTAAAATAAAAGTTAATTAAATTTATAAATTTATTATTTTAGAGTAACTATGATGGTCAGGTATAGCTAGGATTGCATTACTGTTAAAATACATAAGTCATTTTAACCATTATCCATATGAATTTAGTCTATGAATGATAAAGATACATCACTGTTGTCACATATATTTACACAAATAGTCAATCTACTAGTATGTTAGAAACTAAAAATGCATGATGTTTTAAACCTTTTTGTAAGGCAGCTAATTTTTGTACAAGTAAATATATATATTGGATCACCAAACAACTTATATAGTGACACATTTCTAACATTGTTAATATGATTACTTATTTAAACTACCATAAAGTGACTTTTTGTTACAGTTTTCTAATAAATTCCTGTCATAGCTGCCATGGTAAGTGTTGATAGCAATAATTGTGACAACATACATTTCACATTGTATATACCTGGCATATAATAGTGTATAATAGCTGTGTTGCCATTCATACATACTATATTAATGTTTTTATAATATACAGTGCTGGCTGTTCTATTTGTAATATTTTTACTTGTTATCAACTCTGACAGTTATGGTATCCTATCTTTGACACACAGCATATATGATTCTTTGTTTAACATAACAAAATCATTTTGGGAGTTGTACTGTCTGATATAAGGATAAAAAAGTAACATTGCATACATTGCTGCCACAATCCTTCTTTGGAAAAAAAATATTTTGAATGCAACAGTAAACAGGGCATATATTCTCCTGTGTTACTATATATATGGGGCCGTACAATCTCTTAAGGTAGTCTATGATAAATGCAAAACACTATATATAAAGTGATATCAAAATTTAGTCATTATTTTCAACTATATTAGTCAATATAGATAAATTTATAAATGCTATAGACACTATATTGATAGTAATATTACCTGAATAAGTTGAAGGTGAGTTTATTGAAATACAGGTATACTTACTGTATGTAATAAAAGATAATACGGTAGTCGAGAAAGTCCGTGCGGCTGTAACCGCTATTTTGTGGCAATAACTAGAGTTCGAGTTACTGACTCTTGTAGAGCTTTTACTCGTCTTCCTCGAAAGCGCGTTGTCACAAGCCATCACTGAACAAGCCTAACAGCCTCAACAGTAATGCTATTAATAACCATTGCAGGAAGATGTGTCATAACTAATTACGTTCATTATAAATAAACTAGAGCTCTACCTCACTGGTTTGCTTATAGTAATGTTAACTTTTAGTATCTTTTAATAGTTAGTAAAATAAGTAGTTCTGTATCTCTTATGATTGCCCTCGCTTTCCCAAAACAATAGTTTAAAAAAAAATAAGTGTAATAATCAAGATGCTATCATCTCTGTCTACATATATATATTATAATTGCCAATGTGCACTTGTCTGGAAATAAACTCTGTCACCAGCGAGTTACATCATGTATTACTTTCACCACCCATTCAATAAAATCTTCATCTGCATGTTATGTTTCAGGATAGAACTCTGTCTTGAGTTAGTGAAAAAGCTCATACTTGATCGCATTTTACTACATATATCATTTAATAACTCTAGAATTTTGTCAATAGAGTCCTGTAGAGATGACTAATGTCTATATTATAGTGCAATATATTATGCAAATTTTACTATTTAAAGAATAGTATTGTTTATCGTGGCCAGTGAGATGGTAGTTCTTGACAGTCACAATCCTGCCCTCTAGTCTTCCCTGTACTCTAATTAATAGCCAATTCAGAATGAGCCTGGGGGGTACTATAGTCTCCGATTAGGACAGTCATAAAGTGGAAAGTAGGGGATTGACAGAGAAATGGAATAGCAACCTTTTGACTTTTGTAATGAGCTAAGAGTTAGCACATATAAAGATGTTTATTATTTTACTCAGCTAAGTATTGCTACTAACTGATTATTTCTTTCGCTCTTTGCTTTAATTTGCTCGGGTCTGTTAACATATAAAATATCTCCATTCCGCTCGCATTTGCACAAACTCCATGTATTAAGAATGTTTCGCAACATGCGGACACCTCGATAGGGAATAATCATTACAATATGTCCATTGTTTTTGAGTCTTAATGGGTCCTGTACGAGTAGCAATTGTTTATTAATAATCAATCATTGTATGTTGTTGTTGGTGAACCCTACATGATGTTAAATAAATTGTTTTAATAACACTTTCACTGTAAAATATATATGCTAGATAAAAAGCATTTAACATTCATAGTCCTTTAATCTTGCATGCTAACAAATTAATATTATTATACAGTCCCATTTTATAAGTTATTGTACCTATAAATAGAATTTATTCTCTGTTTAGGCCTGTTCAGACTTCAAGTAACTGTGCAATTGTCATGATGCTGAATTAAATTTGGCTTTTACTCTGGACTTCTAAGCCAGAATAAAGGACTGTCCCATCCATCATTAGAATGTATTTGTTTCTGCACTAATTCTAAAATAGCCCAAAATGTCAATTTTACAGTAATCATCAAGTATTCAATAATATTACAACCATACTGTTTATACTATTGATGTTTAATATAATTAAAATGACTATGAATTAGTACAACAATTAATTATCCATCGGCACTTACGAGTCAGCAAAAATCAGTATTCCAAAACTACAAAATTGAAATACTATTATTGGGTTTTAGTCTAATGTAACAGAAGACAGACATATTTTTGTTTTGCATTCATGCATATGCGTTACATACTTAAATAAAATAAGAATATCTTATCTTTTTTAAACACCCCGGGTTTTAGTTCAATAATAGAAAGCGATCATTTCTTATCTATCTTATCCACTATCTTCTATCTATCTATCTATCTTTCTATCTATCTATCTAATCTATCTATCCGATCTATCTCATTATCTAATCTATCTATCTATCTATCTATCTCATCTATCCTCCATCCATCCTCCAGTCCATCCACCATCATCATCCATCCATCCATCCATCGCATCGCATCCATCCATCGCAGCCATCGCATGCATCCATCCATCGATCTATCTATCTATCTATCTATCTATCTATCTATCTATCTATATATCTATGACTCTGATTTGCAAAAATGGAGCACTTCGGTCAAAACATTTGTACCTTTTGTAACAAACACTTGTTAAAACATATCACACAAACTGGAGTATTTAGTCTGTTCTTAACAAATATTTTTAACAATCATGTCAGCAAAATATTTTACAAAGTGGTTCCTTTTTTGCAAATCACGATCACATTTATTATATATAATATACTTACAGAAATTATTAAAACACAATTGAAAAAAAAGGAGGACAAGAGAGAATAAAGCCACTGTAATACATAGAACATAACCCGAAACACATGATCTCAATATATTTACTGATGAACTTTCGTTGACCTTGGATAGCAACACTCATTTTTAGAGGTAGCCGTCAACAAAATGTTTTCCCTCTGCTATTCTTAATAATGTACCGGTCGTAATCTTAATATAAGCGCGTTTGTTTAACCATATATTAGATATTAATGAGTATATTCCACGTTTTCAACATAACATGCGCGAAAATTGTTACTAAAATCTTAAATACATGTCAGATCTTAACCATGTTAGTGACTGATTTGAACAAGAAAGTCATACTATAATATAATATTTACAGAACAGCTTGCATCACTCACCTCAGTAAGACAATCATTATTTAAATTAACATTACCTTGTTAATAGTATTCAAGGTTGCAGGAATTATATAAAATGATAATGAAATATTTAAAGCAATCAACCTGTATAGACTTACAGCCAAACATTTGTAAACTTAATCCTATTGCTTGTATAGAGGCCGTATAATTTAATATATATTGACTAAAGTAGACGTAGTTTGGTCGTTTAAGTCCCTCACATTCCTTATCTGTTCAGATTACCATTAAATATTGTTGAACGCATTATGAAATGTGTTTATGTAAGAAATGGCATCAACCACGTACCATTAATAATTAAAGTAATATAGACGTCCAAATATGGCGTATCGAATAATTAAATTCTTAAAAAGATTGCATAAGCACAGGCAGCCTTGTTAGAACAGGTCTACTTAGTGTTGGTATAGTTTATGTATAAAATAACTATATAATAGGCAACTTAAATATTATTTTTTATTTGTATAGATGTCTCCTCCATTTTGTTCACCACGCTAATTAACACACAATTGACCATAGATATCATCAATATCCAACTGCTGTCCCTGCCTACTCTCTATCAAGTAAGTTGGTCATGACGATCATATCAAGCATATGAGATAGCTCTAATAGTCCTGAGTGTGATAAAGTTATCACTAGTACTGTTAGGTTGTAAAGGAATTATTTTCACTGTTTTCTTGTTTCACAAGGCTATTCTGCACCGAAATGCTTCATCTGCATCATGTGGGTCGTGAGTGACATCATCAGAAGTACCATCACTTGTAGTCTCTTGTTGTTATTAACTTTATTTATAATTTATAATTTTCTTTAGTAAGCAGTTCACTCAATTTAATACGCCTGAGCCTGAAGTTTTGGGGTGTTTTGTCAATTATTATGAACTAAATACTCAAATTGGTGACACTTTTTAAAACTAGTAATTCTACATTCACTATTGATGGATATACTTCTCCAAATTTCTAAAGATCAATATTGTCTTGGCTATTTTTTCCAATATGAAACGTGATGAAGTAACCATAAAGACTCTACGCTACATTGGAAATGGCCCTTCGTATATTTAAAACTGACAGTAATGTCTATGTTGAATTGCTTGAGTAATTATAGTATTTTTGTTCAGGGTCACCTAGTAGTAATCTTCGTAATGGTTTAGTTCCTATAAAAGTGACTAAAGTTATTCCTGGAGCTTGCTTAGATTTATTTGATTATAAAGACTTTGCTAATGTCTAGAAGATGCTGTTCGTTTACATAAAGAAAGATATTGATCGACTTTATCATCTCTGTATATTAGGATTTAGTTTTGTGAAGGGTTGGGGAGCTGATTATCGTCGGCCTTACATCACTAGCACTCCTTGCTGGTTTGAAGTCCATTTAAATGGTCGCTTCTCTTTGGATAAGATAATGTAGTCCGATGTTTGGGTGTGCATCAAGATATTGTCCACTCAGACAGTTAACTTATTATTTCCAGTCCCTAGTAAACATTGATATAATCTGATATTCTGTTACTTTTATTGCACTATTTTATTACATTTATGGCTCTCCTCATTTTATTTATTTATCTCATTAAAAACAGATTTATTAAAGTGCAGTGTGCAGTGGTTAACCTGTCCATTTATAATGTTCACTAAAACTACTGAATGGTGTTACTGTTCACCTTAGACTATCATGTTAGTGATTGGTCACTGTCAGGCCAGAGTTTGGATTTGGATATTTTGAATATAATTAATTCTTTAGTTGTAAATATTCACAACTCATTGTTTTTATCAACAGTATATACTTGGTAGTATCAAATAAGCTATATACAGCATATTAATGCATAATGTTTTAATGTTAGTGTTTCAAAAAACTAGACTTACATATAATGTTTTATAAATATTGAGAAGGCAATCCCATTTTTATTGTAAACTGTTTGGATAGTTCATACTATTAGTCACAGGACTGGCTGATAGTTTTTTGTAAACAGTTATAAAAACATAACTTCAAACATTCAAACAATTCTATTTGTCATGAATTTTTTGTATGTTTAAAATATAAAAATAAGTTTATTTATATTTATTTTATGTACAACTGTTGATGTGTACTATTGTATTAATTATTATATAGTTGAAAGTAAAACTGCAATTTTTATTGACTACATAAATGTGTGAATATATAAATTCATACATCACTAAACAAGTCCATTCTAAGGTATGTAAAACATGAAAACAGAATATATATTATGTTCTTAATATAATTACACAACTTAATAATAATATGCAAACAAATATATCAAGAGTTATCAATTCTACATTATGTAGTGGTATTGCTCATGAATAGTTGTTTAAATTGTTTGTAGTGACACATTTATGTTGATTGATACGGCTCATCTTATTTGATGATGAAACTTTAGATGTAGTTATTTTAGTAGATAGTAGATGAAGTGATTTAACTGTTACCCTGTTTGATTGACCTCCATTTCAAAACGTAGTTTAAAAAACAAGTGGAATAAGTCCCATAAGAGTGTATGCAATTGCACTTATTAATGGAGTGTGATACTGTTTCAAACTTGGATCTACTACATTTCCAGGAATGTGTCCTAAAGCTTCACACTTGAAATTCATTAGTGCAGCAATAAATTTTGTCAGCTGTAGCTGTGACATACCCAGTATGTACTAAAAGTAAATATAGCAAAGACAACGAATGAACATATTGATATGAGTATTTTCTTGTCAGCTGTACTCAGCTGTCTTTTTTTTTTTTAGACTTTGAAAAGAAAATGAGGTTTCTACATATTCATATAAATATATAAAATTTATCAATAATTGTACATTACCTGATGAATAAATCCAAAAGATGCAAAGAGTAGGTAAGTTCCAATAGGCAACAATATATCAACAATGACTGTAACAGAATAGAACCACATGGCTCCATTACTGATACAGAGAGTTGGTGGTAATCTTTGTTGCTTATAATGATATCTTTTACAGACAAAGACACTATGACAGCTGGTAATGGTATAACAGAGCTGTAGTATAAAATATGATCATAATTGTATTATTACAGTCATACATACCCAGACATAGTACAACAGCAAAATACATTTATGTCTTCCCATTTTTTCTGTTGATTGGCATGAAAAGGAAAGACAACTTTGTAAAAAAACGTGTTTACATCAAGAACCACCAGAGTACCATATTGACATAGCATATTGAAAAGAGCACCTCTAAAACAATATATAACGTCTGATTTGAAATAATATTCATTAAACCTGATAGTGTACAAAATGGTGTTGGATTATTAAGACTGTCAATAAGACTTGTTGAACTGCAGAGTAAACCATTTCTGTCAATTGAAATGACAATCACCATGACTGCTATACATGCAATACACATATAATAGTTATATCATCATTACAAGCTAACTTATTACCTATTACTGTGCAATCTATAACTTCAAACAATATCAGAACAGAAGAATATCTAAACCTACATATATAAATTGAACAGGTATTTTGAATATAAGTATACTCATTGTAAATAACTGACATTTTTTATAATTCTTGATTAATAATCCTACAATTGGTATGCAAATTAAGATTGGCAAGACAAGATGCTATCAGCTCTGTATAAATATATATTTTCAGTTCCAATGTGACTTGTTTGAACAAATCTGTCACATCGAGGTTGACATGTATTATTGATTTCACTAAAATCTTCTCTGCATGTTATGTTTTGAAGAATAGAACTCTGTTGTTGATTTAGTAAAGCCATACTTCCATTACCTAATTGTAAACAACTCTATAATTTTGTCATATAGTCCATGTATGGAGGGACATAATATCTTTATTATAGTGGAATTTATGTTATGCAAGTTTTACTGCATTTAAAGAATAAGTATTGCTTTTATGCTTACGAGATGGAAGTCCTTCACAATCTGGTAATCTTCACCATAACCATAACTAATGGCCAGATTCCATAATGTACACATACACCAGTACTAATGTCAATACAGTCTTCTCTTGATGCTGTATATATGTCTCCATTAGACAGTCATAAAGTGGGAAGTAATATTGACAGAGAAATGGGATAGCAACTTGTTGACAGTTTTGTGATGAGCTAAAAGTAGCAACATATTAAAAGATTGTTTATTATTTTACTTACTAAGTATTGAATACAACTGAATTATGTCTTTTTCTCTTTGGGTTTGAATTTGCTCAGTCTGATTAACATATAAAAATATCTCCATCTCCAACAGTGTGCATAAACTCCATTATTACGAATGTTCCTACATGCTGTACCCTTATAGGGATAATCGCTACAATATGTTCCATTGTTTGTGAGCTTAATTGAGTTCTCGTGTACAGAGTACAATTGTTTATTTAAATAATCAAATCCATTAATAACGTTGTTTGTTTGGGTGACCCCTACCGATGTTTAAAACAATTAGCTTGAATAACAAATTCACCGTAAATATATAGCTAGAGAAAACGTTTAACAATTCATAGTCTTTAGACTTGCATGCTACAAATTAATATTATTATACATCCTGATTTTAAGTCATATGTAACTATTAAATCGACATTATTCACGTTTAACCCTCTTCAGCCTCAAAGTAACTAAAATTCTCATGGATGCTGAATTACCATTTGAGCTTTTAATCTGGAACTTATAAGAGAAAAGACTGTCTCCATTAGAACGTATTTTTCACTAAAAGTACACGAAATGTCCCAAATTTTCAGTAAATCAACGAAAATTCAATTAACTACACACAATGTTTAATACCTTCGGTGTTGCAGCATGTCATTAAAATGACTATAAATTATTTAAACAATAAATATATCATACACTTACGGAATCAGCCAAAAAATCAGTATATTCCTACAAAATAGAAATGAATAACAGATAGACTTATATATTTTTAGCTTTGCATTACATTGATAGTTACATGATTAATTATAAAATAATAATTATATTTTTATCACCCAGTTTTACAATAATAGAAAGGCGAGTAAATCTGTCATTCATATATATATATATATATATAATATATATATATATATATATATATACAAGATATACATATATTATATATAGATATATATATATATATATAATAATTACTTACAGAAATGTAGTAAAACACAATTGGTACAGAGAAGAGAGCCACTATAATACATAGAGCAATAACCAGAACAATGATCTCAATATAGTTAACTGATGACTTTCGTCGACCTTCACAGCAACACATTATGTTTACAGCTAGCCTTTGTCAACAAAATTTTGTCCTCTAGCTATTTCTTAATAACGTACGGTCGTAATCTTAATATAAGCCGTGCCCTGTCATGGCAAATTTGTTCCTAGTTAAAATTGGACCTAGGTCCAATTTTTGCATGCAAAATTTGGACCTAGGTCCAATTTATGCAAGTTAAATTTAGACCTAGGACCAAATTTTGCTGCCTAATTTGGACCTATACTGCAAAATTTGTTCCTAGAGATAGGTCCACTTTTTTGAAACAAAATTTGGACCTAGGTCTACTTTTGGCAGCAAGACTTGGTCCCAAGTCCAATTTGATCTGATTATAATAAGATTTAGCATTTAATCTAAATAAAGTCAGTACAAGTTATGTAATTTTAGGTTATATTACATAGGTAATGCTACAATTAATTAAGAGTTTTTATACAAGTGTCACATATCCATGATATGTGACTGTTGGTCTGCCAAATGACACTTGGGACTTCAACACAATCTTCATGATACCATTCTTTGCAGTCTTCGCACTCAATCATTCTACCCTCTTCTGGTTGACGACACTTGCAGTATACTCTGAATTTCATATCAGCAACATATTGTTTTGCTTTCTTTTTTCGCTGCTGACAAGGAAAGGGGTAATTGTCTTATTTTCAAGACAGTGACAAAGGGGTCCCTCATTGATGTTGAATGTAGGTTATTTGTGTTAGGGTTTGCCCAAAGGATGTGGCAATAGTCAATGAAAAATCCCACAATCACATTGTACCATGTTGTAGTTGAAACTGGCTGAAAACGCAGTTATTTCAGGTTGGTCTGTGAACAGCATTGCAGCAATCTGTGCCTTGGCTCTAAATGATAGTATAGTACATCGCATAGAGTCAAATATATCAACAGTTGCGACAGGACAGCCAATATTACTAGCAGTTACCCAGTGATTTTCATTGATGTGAAGTACTTGAAGGAATTGAATTGGAAAGACTTGATGATGAACCTTCAACTGGCATTTTATATAGCCTTAGATGAGCTCCATTCACTCTCTTAACAATGACATTATCCTGACCTAATACAAAAAAGTCAATAAGTTCAAACATGGCAATCTTTATTACCTCCAACTTATAGCCTATAGAAACCTTTCCCAAGACAATCTCTTATTTCATAAGGTCCTTTCCACTTATAATCTAGCTTCCCTCCCTCCCGCTTTTTCTTCTGAAGTCTTTCATAAGTACATTTGCACCAACCTAATAATAGTAAAGATAGTCCACTGTTTACATACACAAAACACATACCTCAAATGCAATGGAATGGCATGTTTTTGGTCATAAAGCCTTTTTTGCTTACACTGCTGATGATTCTCAGATACTGGAAGTGTTATAGGTAAATACAGCTATTTAGATATTCATCCCAGGTATTTGTGTTGTTATGGCAAAAGTTAATAAGCATTCTCTGTAGAGTTTGGTTAAATTGTTCATCTAAACCGTTAGCCTAAGAACAAAAAAATAGAGAATCTTAGTTAATTATAGTTAACTTAAATGTGAATTCTGACCTATGGGTGATATGGAGTGGTTAAATGATGTTTCGTGTTGAGTTTTCTCATTAATTCTCTATTTAAAACATTTCTAAACTCTCTCCCTTGATCAGATGTTATAATTCTTGGAGACCCATTGTCATAAAAAGCTAGTAAAGGATGAATCATTACCACTGTTTAAAATATTGATCTGTCTACCTTCAACAACTCATAAGCCACACCTACAGCCTCTTTTGTTGGTAAAGCAGCTGCTGCGACCAATTTTGTGAAAAAATCACTAATCGTTAAAATATATCGATTTCCTGATTGAGACACAGACGACAATGGTCCAATAAAATCAATTCCGATGTGGTACCATGGGGAATAAACTGGTATAGGGTGTAGCTCTGGTCTTGTAGTTGTCAACTTGTCTCTCGTTCTTTGACACTCATCACATGCAGATACCTACAATAAGTCACAGTAAACTTATAATTAAGAAAAACACATCACTTACAACTTGCTTCACATCTTTCATGACTCCCCTTCCATGTAAATCTCTCAATAACTCTATTATAGGTCTTTTTTTTTGCACCAAGATGTCCCATGATTTGGTCAGCATGGCAACAACACACAATTCGTAACTTTTCAGTCTTTGATTGTACATACCTCACCCACTGAAAACAGAAATATTATCATAAATTATTTTAAGACAATAAAAAATAAACTGAGAAAATAACACAAACTGTCCTGTCTTCTTCTCATAGTACACTCTCCTTCTTTCATTGCTAGTTTGCCAGCCTTTTCCTATGCTTCTCTTCCTGTTAGCAGAACAATCTGAGCCATAAGTTCCATTTTCTATGTAGTTTATTGCTTCCTCTGTCAGGTTCCCATCTTCTCTCTACTGTGACATCGCTTTTTTTGACACTTTCAAAACTTCACCAGGCCTAGGTGGCTAAAGCTCTCCATTAAAGTACACACAACATAAGAAGTGATTAATCGATTTGTATGTGTCAAATTCCACTTCTCTTTACCAAATTACACAGTCTGAGACGCCTGGGTCCAAATATTGCAAGGCGGAATTAATTTTGCAGACTTTTTGTTGCCAAATTTGGTCCTAGGTCCAAATTTTGCACCCGGACCAAATTTTTCTTGACAGCCCTTTGTTTAAAACCCTGTATTAATATTAATAAGTATATTCTACTCTTCAAAACATAACATGCAGAGAAGATGCTACTAAAATCTTAAATACATGTCAACCTCAATGTGACTGATTTGAACAAACAAGTCATACTATCTTTACAGAACAGATAGCATCACTCACTCAGTAATGCATAATTAGATCCATTAGAAGTCATTTATCAACGAATGTATGCAATTGAGAATTTCACAATAATTAATTTAAATTCACATTACTTAATATTATTCAATGTTGCATGCAAGTTATTAAAATGATAATCAATTATTAGTTAAAGCAATCAATGTGTTTTAGCTATAGACTTACAGTCAAAAATTTGTAAAATTAAATCTATTGCTGTGTATGGAGGCCAATAATTTAATATATAATTAATTAAAGTAGGGTAGTTTGGTGGTTCAAGTCCCAGTGCATTCATTACTGTATCATGATCTCTACCATTAAATAATTACGAAATATATTGTTGATTGTAGTAATCCAGTCATCATTTAAAAAAAGCTATATACGCATAGGCGGGCTACCTCTAGCTACCATCGACGTGCTGTCATGGTTAATAATTCAACAGTGGGACGCTCTATCTCACTAGCTTACTGGAGGTGAAAAATATCTAGGACTTTTTGTATGTCTGCCGTATCTGCTGATGAGATCTCCGGTTAGAAGATCGAAACAACCTTGCTCATTTCAACCAATTATCATCTGTCGAGGACTCTATTCCAGCTATTTCATTGGCTGTTGCTATGGACTCATTAGATGTATTTTGATTGGTTGTTGTATTGTATATATAGCTTGGTTTTGTTTATTGATGTTTAGTATTGGTTGACCAGACAAACATAAAGTCTGAAATGTCCTATCAAACCTGAATTTCTGTTACATTTATTGCTCTATTTTATTACATTTATGACTCTCCTCTTTTATTTCATTTATCTCATTAAAACAGATTTATTAGAGTTACAGTGGTTCCTGTCATTTATAATATTATAAACATTGAATGGTATTACTGTTCACTACTTTGATAAATGAAACTTCTTCACACATTAGTACTTGTCGCTATAGCTAATACTTGTATTATATTTTGTGTGTATAATTAATTTACTGGTCATCTCTGATGAGATATATACATATACAAATAATGTGATCAACTAGTCCTTGTCATCATAACTTGATAGTTATAATAAATTCATATCGATTCAACATTGACAAAACAGTGTATGAATGTCAAGTACTTATTAAACAGTCACTTTATGAATCATTTGCTAGACAACAATTGTTTTACAAAAAATTATCAAAAGTAAAAATACTGACTAATTGTCTCTTAATTAGTTTATTGTAAGAAATTATGTTTTATTTTTTGCAAATCAAGTCTGAATTAACATTGCTTTATAGCCAACTCTAGTTTAGAAAACAACTAATTTTACAGGTTATGAGAGGACATTATGTTTGATCATAAATATTATATGACTGTGGTTTAATTCATGTACAGTGGAATGATCAGTTAAGTACATTGTAGGTTACCTGTTTAGTTGTATGTAGTCAGGTCTGATGAGGCCACGCCTGCCTTAAATAGCAGCACTTATATCTAATAAATTTATAATCTGTTTGTTAACGTATCCAGCCACGTGGACTTTCAAGCAATGGCATCTCTGGGTACATTGAACCCAATAACTAAACGACTTTTGCCTCATATTAAAATCACTTCCGAAGATGACCAATATAATAAAATTGTCGAGACTATTTTAAAGAAGTTAAGCAACACAGATCTACTAGAACTGGAAAAGTCTCTTCTATGTCAGGATAAAGAACCCACTTTGTGTGTTGTTTTTAGTCAATCCTATGACAATCAAAGGTAAAAAAGTATGGTCAATTTTCTTCTCTTTTAATATCTGATTATTTTGACACAATCAAGCAAACTATGTGACCACACTTACATAGGTCATGTCAAGCTATTCTTGTGTCTCCAGTCCCTCCTATTAATTTAAGGGAGGGACTGGATATACAAAACTAATGTCAACCTTAGACTATCATGAGATTAGTGTAACAGATCTGTTTATTCAATTTGCACATCTGGGTTTATTAGTGTTTAGTGTAACCGACACATTAGTACAATATATGTTGTAGTATATAGTATACCACTAGTTTTGTTAACCAAGCCAGTTCTTAGATCAAAGATGGATGGGGAAGGGTTTAGGAATTTGTAAGAAAACAACATATTTGTTTCGATGAAATTGCAACGCAACACAACAAATTATGTATTTCTATGTAAATATCATGTGTATCATCATAATGATATATTATGTAAGAGTTACAACATATTGTTTTGTTACTCTATGAAGTTTCATGCTCCTCCCTCCTTGTGATGCTAGTATATAACATTAATATGAGAAGACAATATACTCTATAACAAATGACCAAAATGTTCATCATTATGTCATATAACTACACAGTACATGTGATCTATAAAATTGAGTTCCAAAATATAAGAACTACTTTACGAGTACTGCCAGATAAAATAAGCAAAGGACATCAAACATGAACTAGGGAAGCTGTCAAAATGGTAATAACAGAAATTAGAGACATTAGCCTGTAGTACAATCATTTGTTGTTTCACAACTTCACTAGCAAAAACAATAGTCACAGTTTAAAATTAAAATGCCACTTTTAAAAAGTACTAATACTATTTTGATGACAAACTGTTCAGTAATTTCACTGTTTTTATATTATTTGTATACATATTTACAGTTTGAATTTAGGAACATGTTTGATACTTTATACAATGTCTATATAAGTATTTTCTGTGTTTACTGTTTCTAATTGTTTATATGCTTGTTGTGTTGTTATGATATTTTTATAGGATTGCTGTACCTCACTTTATCTCTTGCCGTGCATGGAGATGGCCTGATTTACAGCACCCTATAATCTAATTCCAATAAGCAGTTGTCATTTTTCTTATACAAGCCAGAGGAACCATATTTGCATTAATCCTTTCCATTACCAGCTACTAGCTGCAGGTAATATGTGATTGTTCTGATTCTTTATGTTTCTTGTCTCAGTATCATGATGTGATGACAGTGCTGAAGTGATAGAATGCATTAAAACATAGGATTTTGTTATATAAGTTAGAAGATAAACATGTGTGTAGAAATGAAAAATTGATGGTTCCATGATATCACTTAGTCTTGTAATAATAGTGAATACAAAACAATTAAAATACATTCAGATAAGTAATGCTGTTAGTTAAAGACAACAACAATTTAGAAATGCTTGAATGGTGACAGTAATGACTATAAGTTTAGGCAGAAAGATATATCAGATTAAAGTGAATTATGAGAGCTTATAATTAGAAACTAGATGAGTATCACTATTGAGGAGGTGACTAAAATAGCAGAAAAGACAATGTCAAACTGTATTTAGGAATTTCATATGCTACAAATTTTGCCTTGTCTAGCAAAAAAGCACAAAGTGTTCTGATATTGGATGATTGAGATTAAACTTTTGAAAAATGGTTAAAAAGAACATAGTCTTCCTGCCTAACTTATACAAAAAATGACACATATAATAACAGTTAGTAATGAAGCAGAATTCCGTTCAAAATCAAATGATTCTTTTCAAATAATAATTGTTCAGCTAGTTACTGAATATTACAAACATGATAGTAAAACTTTTATTATCAAGCAAACTTCCTTATGCACCAGTACCTAGCCATAGAATATTATGTAAAGTGACTTCAAATTAAATTAAATCATTAATGTTGATTATAATTTAAATGGTAAAGTAGCTATTATATTTATAAGTCATAATCAAAGCCATTGCTACACATGTAGTTCCAGACATTCAGAATTATAATGAGTATATAATTATGTATAATTATTGGTATAGTTATGTAATAAATAAACTAGACGATAAGCAAATTAAATATTATTTTTTATTCTATATAAATGTCCCTCCATTTTTGTCACCAACTCAATTAACACACATTGACCATGATAATCATCAATATCCAACTGCTGTCCCTCCTTCTCTCTATCAAGGTAAGTTGTCATGACGATAACATCAAGCATATGAGTACTCTAATAGTCTTAGTGGTGATTAAGTTTTATCATTAGTACTGTAGGTTTATAAAGGATTATTTTCACTGTTTCTTTTTCACAAGGCACTCCTGCACCCTATGCTTCATCTGCATTATGTGGGTCGTCAGTTACATCATCAGAAGTACCATCACCTTGTAAGTCCTTGTTGTTACTGTATTTTAATTTATAATTTTCTTTTAGTAAAGCTGTTCATCAATTTTCACGTCTGAGCCTGAATTTTGGTGTTTTGTCAATTATTATGAACTAAATACTCAAATTGGTGACACATTTAAAACTAGTAACTCTACATTCACTATTGATGGATATACTTCTCCAATTTCTAAAGATCAATATTGTCTTGGCGGTATTTCCAATATCAAACGTGATGAAGTAACCATAAAGACTCGACGCTACATTGGAAATGGCCTTCGTATATTTAAAACTGACAGTAATGTCTATTTGAATGCTTGAGTAATTATAGCATTTTTGTTCAGTCACCCAGTAGTAATGTTCGTAATGGTTTTAGTTCCTATGACAGTGACTAAAGTTATTCCTGGAACCTACTTAGATTTATTTGATTATAAAGACTTTGCTAATCGTCTAGAAGAAGCTGTTCGTTTACATAAAGAAGATATTGATCGACTTTATCATCTCTGTATTATTAGGATTAGTTTTGTGAAGGGTTGGGGAGCTGAGTATCGTCGGCCTTACATCACTAGCACTCAATGCTGGGTTGAAGTCCATTTAAAAGGTCCTTCTCTTTGGATAGATAATGTAGTCCGATGTATGGGTGTGCCTCAAGGTATTGCCCACTCAGACAGTTAACTTATTATTTCCAATCTTTAATAAACATTGATATAACCTGAACTGTTACTTTTATTGCACTATTTATCATATTATGGCTCTCCTCTTTTATTTCATTTATCTCATTAAAACAGATTTATTAGAGTTACAATGGTATTGCTGTTCACTATAGACTAATGTCAGTGGTTGTCACTGTAGCCAGAGTTTCGATTATATTTAGAATATAATTAATTCTTTAGTGGTAAATATTCACAACTCATTAATTTATCACCAGTATAATATACTTGGTATGTATCAAATAAGCCCCTACATTATATACAACATATTATGCATAATGTTTTAATGTCAGTGTTTCAAAAAACTAGATTAGATATAATGTTTGATAAATATTGAGAAGGCAATCCCATTTTTATTGTAAACTGTTTGGATAGTTCATACTATTAGTCACAGGACGTTGGCTGATAGTTTTGTAACAGTTATAAACAAACATCCTTCAACATTCAAACAAATTCTATATATCATAATTTTGTATTTTAAAATATACAAATCAGTTATTTATATTATTTATATAAAACTGTTGAAGTGTACTATTGTATTAATTATTATATAGTTGAAAGTAAGACTGCAATTTTTTATCGACTACATAAAAAGTGTGAATATATAAATTGATACATCACTAAACAAGTAATTCTAAAGTTATGTAAAACATGAAACAGAATATATATTATGTTCTTAATATAATTACACAACTTAATTAATAGTATGCAAACAAATATATCAAGAGTTATCAATACTACATTATGTAGTGGTATTACACATGAATAGTTGTTTAAATTGTTGTAGTGCACATTTATGCTGATTGATACTGCTCATCTTATTTGATGATGAAACTTTAGATGTAGTTATTTTAGTAGATAGTAGATGAAGTGATTTAACTGTTACCTCTTTGATTGACCTCCATTTCAAAACGTAGTTTAAAAAACTAAGTGGAATAAGTCCCATAAGAGTGTATGCAATTGCACTCATTAATGGAGTGTGATACTGTTCAAACTTGGATCTACTACATTTTCCAGGAATGTGTCCTAAAGTTTCACACTTGAAATAATCAGTTAGTTGCAGCAATAAATTTGTCAGCTGTAGCTGTGACATACCCAGTATGTACTAAAGTAAATGTAGCTAAGACAACGAATGAACACTTTGAAATGAGTATTTTCCTTCTCAGCTGTACTCAGCTGTCTTTTCTTTTTTTTTGTTAGACTTTGAAAGAAAATGCGTTTCTACATATTATATAAAATATATATATGATTAACATATAAAATATCTCCATCTCCCAACAGTGTGCATAAACTCCATGTATTAAGAATGTTCCTACATGCTGTACCCCTATAGGGATAATCACTACAATATGTTCCATTGTTTGTAAGCTAATTGAGTTCTTGCACAGAGTACAATTGTTTATTAAATAATCAAATCCATTAATAACGTTGTTGTTGGGTGAACCCTACATGATGTTAAAACAAATTAGCTTGAAATAACAAATTCACCGTAAATATATAGCTAGAGAAAACGTTTTAACAATTCATAGTCTTTAGACTTGCATGCTAACAAAATTAATATTATTATACATCCTGATTTTAATCATATGTAACTATTAAATCGACATTATTCACGTTTAAGCCTCTTCAGCCTCAAGTAACTAAAATTCTCATGGATGCTGAATTACATTTGAGCTTTTAATCTGGAACTTATAAGAGAAAAGACTGTCTCCATTAGAACGTATTTTTCACTAAAAGTACACGAAATGTCAAAATTTCAGTAAATCAATGAAAATTTAATTAACTACACACAATGTTAATAAGTTCGGTGTTGCAGCATGTTATTAAAATGACTATGAATTAGTTAAAACAATAAATATATCTTTACGATAATAGAAAGGCGAGTAACTCTGTCATTCATATATAGATAATATATATATATATATAATATATATATATATATATATATATATATATATATAAATAATACTTACAGAAATGTAGTAAAACACAATGGTAGAGAGAAGAGAGCCACTATAATACATAGAGCAATAACCAGAACAATGATCTCAATATAGTTAACTGATAACTTTCGTCGACCTTCACAGCAAACACATCATGATTACATCATGATTACAGCTAGCCCTTGTCAACAAAATTTTGTCCTCTAGCTATTTCTTAATAACGTAGGGTCGTAATCTTAATATAAGCCGTGCCCTTTTGTTTAAACCCTGTATTAATATTAATAAGTATATTCTACTCTTTAAAACATAACATGCAGAGAACATGTTACTAAAATCTTAAATACATGTCAACATCAATGTGACTGATTTGAACAAGCAAGTCATACTATATAATATATATTTACGGAACAGATAGCATCACTCACTCAGTAATGCATTATTAGATAGACATGCTCCATTAGAAGTCATTTCTCAATGAATGTATGCAAATCGAGAATTTCACAATAATTAATTAAAATCACATTACTTCAATATTGCATGGAAGTTATTAAAATGATAATCAGTTATTAGTTAAAGCAATCAATGTGTTATAGATTTACAGCCAAAAATTTGTAAAATTAAATCTATTGCTGTGTATGGAGGCCAATAATTTAATTTATAATTAATTAAAGTAGAATAGTTTGATGGTTCAAGTCCTAGTGCATTCTTATCTGTATCGTGATCTCCTAACTTAGCACTTATCAGCTCTATCATTAAATAATGTAGAACCATTATGAAATATAGTTATGTAAGAAAATGCATCAACCACTACAATGTAATAAATAATATATAATCCAGCATGGCCGTTAGAATAATTATAATTCTTCAAAATGATTTCACGGAGTCAACAGCCTTCTTAGGAAAAGGTCTACCTTAGGTTTTTGCATGATCAAGCCTCCTTAGTATATCAGAATCCCGGTATATGAGAGAACTTGTTTTGAATTGAGAGTTTGTTCTTATACGCAAGCAAAAGCACATGATTTAGCAAAAAGTAGGAGGTGTTATTTTTCTTCAATCTTCCTTATGATTAATTAAACCTGCTCTGAAAGTGTAAGTTATAGAATACTGCAATGATTGGTACAAAGGTAATGAAAGATAGTACCAACAAGAAGATTAAGATTGTAAATAATATCATTGGGACAAATGCACCATTAAGTAATCATCAAAAATGCCCCATAGATATTAATCATATTATCATTATTGCTTGTAATACCATGGGTTTGATTGCTTAGCTGATCGTGAGTTCAGGAGTTTTTCAGGTTTAGGAGTCATGTCATTTGGTATTTGAACAATCTAGTTTTGCAGGCAATTTCCTAATTAAAGGAATGGAAAATTATTAGAAATTCCATTGTTTTGGAAAACATTAAACTATTTTTAGTGCATTGCCTTAACTTTCAACCATATGACTGCTCCAGTGTCTATGGCACTGCTGGGATTAATAGAGGCAACAACCTGACAGTTGTTTGATGTTGAATGATCTACCATAGTATTTGTTAGAGCATATATGTATGGATTGGATTGACAGTGACACATAATCATATGCTATAACTTCTCATTTAGGTATTGCTATATATGGTATTAAAGAAGGTAAAAAAATTGATAGTTAGGAATTAATGCATTTCTAGGTATTGAAAGACTTGATTGTAGTAATCCAGTCATCATTTAAAAAATCTTTTTAAACAATTTACATTTAGATATTTATTTAGTGTAAAACAGTAATGACAATGACTAAACTAAATGAATGTCATTTACAGCTTATGTATTGTAAATAATACATTCCAGTGTCTATGTCTATCACTAATAATTATAAAGTATCCATTTGAATCACATTAGTGCTTGATACAACTGTACTATGTGTAATCTATATGTAAAAATATAATGGTTTTTTGATACAAAAAATTGCTAACACTCACATGATTATGACTTGAAACAGTGTTCACAGTTGATTTTCTATTAAATGGAGAAAACACTTTGTTTGTTACCTTTTTTATTGACTTCCACTTTAGCACAAAAATTGAGAATACTAAGAGGAATTAGCCCCATCAAAGTATAGGTGGTGCATTCAAGAAGGGATTATAATATTGTTCAAATTGAGATCTGTTGCATTTTCCACAAATATGTCCCAAAGCTTCACATTTAAAATAATACTTAATGCTGCTAAAAGATCTCCTTTTTTAGCTAAATAATCACTTATTTGGGCTAGCGTAAACACAGCAAAAAGGATAAACGAGCACAAGGCAGAATTATTTTTTTTCTCAGCTGTGCTTAGTTGTGTTTTCTTCTTTTCCGAATTGTTAGAGAACACAGATCTCTAATTATGAAATGCCTTCATGTCATCAATATGAATATTTAAAAAAATTACCGTATGAATTATCCAAACACAACAACCATCAAGCATGTTCCAGTAGCTACTAGAACGTCAATCAGAGCCACATTAGAGTAGAACCACATGTTTTTCAGTACTAAACAAAGGAAAGGAGGGAAACAATATTGTTTGTAATAATATTCTTCTACAGACAGCGAAACTATGACAGCCGGTAATTGCACAGTCAGAGCTGCAAATAGAAATTTAATAGAATGTTATTTTATATATGTAATTGTGATTACCAAAGATTATCACAGCAGTTAAAACAAATTTATTTTGCCCCATTTTTTTTATTCAGTTTTGGCATGGAAGGGAAAGGCAACTTTTATGAAAAAATATACTTACATAGAAGAACCACCACAGAGCCAAGTTAACAATACATAATGTAAAAGAGCACCTATATTATAAATTAGGTATGATGATACGATATAGTGTTCTAATATTATGAGACCTGATAGTGTACAAAATGGTGTTGGGTTATTAAGACTGTCAATAAGACTTGTTGAACTGCAGAGTAAACCATTTCTGTCAATGAAATAATGATGACCAAGATTGCTGTGCATAGTAGCGAAAAAATCTATTAAAGTCATCATAATGATAGCTTACCTATTACTGCACAATCTATGACTGAAAAACAGTATTAGGACTGATGGATATGTGAACCTATAATACATGAATATATTAAGTTATATATCACTATGGTATTTCATCACATTGTCTTATAGTTCTTGATAGATAAAATGACTATTAGTATGGCAAATCAATACAGCAAGACATGATGCAATTAACTCTGAGTATATAAGTAACAATGCTCCACTATGAGTAGTTAGTTCAAATCTGTCACATCGAGGTAGACATGTGTTGTTGATTTCAATGAAATCCTCTTTACAGGTTATGTGCTTGGTGACAAATTTGAATGTTGATTTATCGAGGTGTTGATTTTGAGGATAACTGTCCTTAAACTGTGAGGAATCTATAATGTAAATTAAAGGTATGTATTTGATGTTAATATATGAACAAATAAAAGATATTTATTTCCTTTGTAATTGGTAAGAGATTAAAATTTGGTATGTCATACTATTGTTATTACTATCTTAATCAAACATTAAATAATAAATATTTCATGTTGTTAATATCATAATAAATTTAATACTAGCAACATTTCACAATTTATAGCCATTATAGAATACAGATTACTGAACTTACAAGATGGTAGCTCTTGACAATCTGGTAATTTGCCACATACCCATAATAATAGCTAAATTCCACAAATGAAGCACATACACCAGTACTAATGTCAATACAGTCTTCTCTTGATGCTGTATATATGTCTCCATTAGAACAGTCATAAAGTGGAAAGTAATATTGACAGAGAAATGGAATAGCAACTTGTTGACAAATCTCTGTGGTATACTAGAAATGGATCACGTGATAAATTAATAACAAAATATACTAACTTAATACTGTGTCTAACAGTGCTAAATTCTTTTCTCGTTGATTTGGATATGTTCTGTCTCATTAATGTAAATATCTCCATCTCCAATAGTACATAAATGCAATGTAGTTAGAAAGTTCTTACATTTTGTACCCACATACGGGTATTATTACAATATGGAAATGTTATGTTGAGTTTACTCCATGTGATGTGAAGATCTGTGCATTTTAAAGCAGTACTGTTAGCGTCCAAAACTATGCTGACATTTGATAAATCCTTAAATAAAAAGAAATAAACTGAAAGTATTAACATAACTATCTGTTTTACAGACAGTAGTAATGCTTACATCTAAAGTACTGGAGGATTTCTGAATAGAAAAGATAAAAAGAGCTATTAATAAAATAGATGACAAATACATCATATAAAAAATAATCAAAAAGTAATCAGTTATTTTAACAACCAATTTGTTAATTACATCAGTGGATTGTTATTGCATATCATGAAAATTACTCACCATATAATTGTTTAAGTAGTATACTATTACAAAACTACAAATTGTATAGTGAGTAATTGACATGATTAAAGAAACCTATTTACTTTAACAGCAATGTTACTAAAACTATATCATGTATAAATTAAAAATAAAATTTAGAATTGCTTTTAAATTTAATATTGCAGTTTGTTGGAATATTACGTCAATTAACCCATTTATATTTTGTCTAAGAATAATAGAAATATCAAAGTGTATGTTCTAACATTAATTACATAAATACTCAATCTATAGTACGTTAATAATGAAAACACATATTATTTTTTACCTTTTATTATAACTAAACTAATTTTACATGGCATAACTATATATTGGATCAACCAAATAGATTATACACTGATATACCTTTTACACTGTTAATATTGCCTGGTTGTGTAATCAATAAACTTGACTGCTTGTTATAGTCCTAAGAGATTCTTGTGATAGCTGCCACATACATGGGCTAAATTTTGATATTTAAAAAAGCAATTGTGACATGTGAACATTCCCTAGTATAACAGTGTCTAAACGTATTGAATTACCCTTCAGAAGATCACTATAATAAATGGTATATAATATGTATAGTTCTAGTTTGTTTCGTATAATAATTTAACTGTAGGACTTATGACAATCATGGTATCTATCTTTGACACTCAGCAGATATCTTTAATGATTTACAGGACCTAATTATTTTAGCAATGTTATAATAAGGATATGAATAGTAACAGTGTGCTGCATCATTCCTTAATGGAAAACAGATATTCTTTGAATACAATAGTAAACAAACATACATCTTTGGTGTTACTATTTTTTCTCATTTAAGATAGCCAATGATATATTGATAAAACACTATATATAAAGTGATGTCAAAATTTAGTTATTATTTAAAGTATATTAGTCAATATAGTAAATTAATTAATTCCTATATAGACATTATATTATAGTAATGTTATTGAGTAAAAATTGAAGGCGAGTTATTGGAAATACAGATCACACTTACTGTGATGTAATGAAAGATAATAGGTAGTGAGAAGAGTCCCACTGTAACAGCTAGTGCAATAACTAGAGAAGTTACTTTAAGAGCTTTTACCGTCTTCTCAGAAACGTTCTTTGTCAAACCATTACCGAACAAGCCGAGAGTAATAATAATATTATTATTAATAACCATTGCAGGAAGTTATGTCATAGCTATTATGCGATTTTAAACAATGTATACTCCCTCATAAATAACAGAATGAGGTTATATACGTCTAGCAGGACTCATACTTTGCTGCGTGTAGTAAAGTTTGTTAGGATTGTGATAAGTTTATGCATTGCAAAGTAAGCACCTTTTTAACAGACAAAATAACCAAACTATTAATCAAGATTTATGGAATCATTGTAATTAAGATAGCTAACATAATTCAATTGGATTCTAAAGTAAAAATACAATATATACCAATAAAATTAATATTAAATAATAGATTGAACATGTGTAATAATTATTTGTATTCTGTGAATTGATTTACTGCTAAATGCTGATAACATAAACAAAGTACAGGTTTAGATTAGTTAGTGACAGCACCATACCTACAAGATTTATCAATTATAGAAATGTCAGTATAATAGTATACTGATAGACAATGTACAAAAGTGATTGATATTTCTTTCTAACCTAACCTGGCTGTTTTATACATATTCAAACTATTGTTTATTTGTGAGCATCGTGTCTTAAATCAGTGAACCTACCCCTAAGGAGAATTAATACACCTGATTATTCTCCCTCACTCTCTATTATGACAATATCCATTAATAATATATATATGTATCAAAGCAAATATATGTATATAATATAATTCTAGTAATAATTAAAATATACATTAGGCCTCTTTGCAGTAAAAACCAATCATGTTAATAGACATAACTCCAAGATTGGTAACATTCATAGCACCAGTACTCATTCTGTTCATGCTCAATTGCACCTCAAATATCAGCTAAGTCTAAAATATAGTATGTAATTAGTTAGTAATATCAACAATCTTGACCCAATTGGTTGGCATAGTTTCTCTAAACCTTTAGTTGTTCTTCTTAATAGGATTGTATGATATATTTATCTGCAATCAAGTTCACAAACTTTAATTTATTCTACTTTTAAGAACAGATTTTTTGGCATTCTTTATTAGAATACAAATTCTAATGTAAACCACAGCACTGTCAATCCAAAAAAACACAACTGATTCGTCTCTGATAGTGAATTGTCTAAAATTGTGATTTGAATAGAAATTCAGTTAAAAATAAATGACAACAAAGTAGTTAAGACTTGATAGTTTGCAGTATTATAATCAAAGTATTTCTCGTAAAAATTTCTTTTCAATTAAAATTTTGATGCTTAATGCAATTAGCAAAATGAAGATTTTATATACAAAACAATTAATATGAGTTTAAGCTAATGACTGAAAGTTATGTCCAAAGAACATTAACAGAAATTGTTTATTGTCATTATCTAATTCATTGTGTATATGAACAATGAAAACTTTAAAAATGAAATGCACTAAAGTGCTTAACCTTCTCTGTGGTCTATCCAGAGACTTTCTTTTATTCTTTTAAGTGACCTATACCACATGCACAGAATGCAGACAAGAAATATCTCATGTGATGCACAAGATGATTATTGACAACTCAGCATTTCTCTTCAAAAAAGCATTGCCGTCTGGTGCGTCTACTGGGGTACTTTGCACTCTAATTGACAAAAGGTCCAATACTTTCCAACTTCTTAGTAAAAGTACTTATTGATTCTCCAATGACAGCTATGGTATAAAACTGTCATAACTTTTCAAAGAAGTATATGGCCAAAATTCTCACTTTAAGAAGTTGGAAAATGTCATCAGCTGTATGCAGGAGCTTTTTATTGAATTCTCGAGTCTTCACTGAAAGCTGTGCTTTTTTCAAAGGTTTTTTTTCAGACTTTTTGTTCGTTTATCGTTCTTTTTGGCAGTATTCTTAAGAAGTACACAAGTTTTTGCCGCCGTCCACTATAGTTTGGTGGCTACAAGTGCCGTGTTTGCTGAGTTAACACAGTTCAAAGTCATTTGCCCGGGTAACAGACACACACACACACCTCGCTATGCGCCCACGCGCAGCGAGATTACAAATATTATACTTAAGGATGAGATTTAGGTTCACACTCTGAGCATCATCTTTTCTGTTTCATTAATGACAATAAACGTAATAAAAGTAAAAGCGATATATATCAACATGTTTAATTTTTCTTAACTACATAGCAGCTTTTGTATTTGTACTTTTTAAAATTGAAAAAATAACAATGTTTTACAATGCATAAATTTTAATCATTCATTTATAAATAAGTATGTTCCTAAAAACTTTACAAAAAATATATTACACATGCATCCCTACATGTTTTAATAGAAATTACTTTATGTTCACCAACACCACTCACACACTATTGTCTGATGACAAAATTAAAGTCTTTGTAATATCAGATTTTCTCTGAGAGCCAACGAAGTGATTTCACTGCTACCACTTTTACTGACCTCCACTTCAACACAAAGTTGAGAATACCAAGTGGAACACTAGTCCTAAAAGAGTAATATGATATTGCACTCATGTAGGGGTTGTAGATTTGTTCAAACTCAGATCTGTTGCATTTTCCAGGAACATGTCCTAAAGCCTCACACTTGAAATAATCTGTCACTGCAGCAATAAATTTGTCAAATTTAGCTGTAACAATGGCACTGTTTACTAAAGTAAATACAGCAAAAACTATAAATAAACATATTGCAATAAGGATTTCTTCTCAGCTGTATGCAGCTGTCTTTTATCTTTGGCAGACTTTGATTGGAAAAAGGATTTCTAAAACAATTATAAATACAGCGAATTTTTAAAAATATGCTTACTTTATGAATAATGCAAAAGATCAAAAACAGAAGATATGTTGCAATACCAACAAAGTACATCAATAATGACAGTAATAGAATAGAATGACATAGGTCCATCGCTTATACCAAATATTTGGAGGAAAACGGTGTATGTTTATTTATATCTTCCACAGAAAGAGATACTATAACAGCTGGTAGTGGTATAACTAGACCTGTGAAATTAATGATAATTAATTAATTTATAGTTTTTAACATACCAAGGAATATTATTACAGCTAAAATATACTTGTTCCGTCCTATTTTTTCCATTTGATTAGCATGAAAGGGAAAGATAACTTTATAAAAAAATATGGTGACATGAAAGAACCAAAATAGTACCATGTTGACAATAGCATAATGAAAAACAGCTCCTATATAAAAACAACTATAAATGATTTTGATGTGACATAGTAACATAAAACCTGATAGTATACAAAATGATGTTGGATTGTTAAGACTATCAATAAGACTTGTTGAACTGCAAAATAAACCATTTCTGTCAATAGAAACTGTAATGACCAATAAGTATGCTATGTAAAGAAAAAAAAACTTTCCCATTTCTTATTAATTATAACATATTATGTCATACCTATTATTGAACAGTCAACAATTATAAATATTAACAAGATAGATGGATATGAGAACCTAACAAAATATCTTAACATCAATGTCACAATGTGATATACTCACATTGTTTTGTATTTTTTGATTGATATTGCCACAATCAATATACAAAGTAACAAAGCAACACATGATGCAATCAATTCTGAATATATCAAAAGTTGACTTTCAGAATGAGTGGTTTGTTCAAATCTGTCACATCGAGGTTGCATGTATTGTTTGATTTTAATAAAATCTTCTCTGCATGTTATATTTTGAAAAGTAGAGTGAATGGTTTCTTATTAATGAACCATTTCCAGTATCTATAATGAATAAGAGACAATATGGAATCCAATAATTATCTTTGCACTTATATGCATGCTAGTAGATAAAATACACATGTCATTGTAATAATAATAATAATCTACATGCATTCATTATATTTTTAAAATGTATTTGTGTTTATGTTTGACACTTAATATTTATGTTATGTACATAATTTTTAAAATTATAATTTAGAAATAGTTTTGACCGTGATCTGGTTACTTACAAATTTCAGCTATGTATATAACTGTAACTGTATTCTGATTTAGCAATACACATGAGCTTTCAGTGAGCATGGTTATAACTAATTTAATGCCTTTCTTATAGCTCATTTGACAGTGTTACCTGTTAGCCCCAGACATATTTGCTTTGGGCGTGTCTGTCTGTCTGACAGCTAGCTGACAATGCACTTTGAACTGTACTAATATGACAATGACAGTGTCTACAGACACCAATTCTTGACAGAGAAATGGCAAAAATTGAGTACTAGCTGGTCATTCTGGATAAAAAGCTATTGAAATTGGCACCTGGAGACAATACTATCACTTTTGCACATTTAATGAATGGCAGTATTGCAATGTGTATATAGTGGTAATAATTTGTTATTGCAATTGTCATGTGGAGCTATGTATGTAGGAAAATAAAGATACTCAAAATTCAATTTTGATTAGACTGCTTATTATATCTTGTGATTGACTATAAGATGAAAAATAAAGGCTATGTGAAAGGTTTAGAGAGGAATCATTGTTTTATTTTTTGCCAACTGCATTTGTCAAAAAAATGTATTTCAAACTTCTCCCATTTACTATTTAATATAATAAACTGATATAATCATAATTCACTAGCATCTTCTGATTAGTGTTAATCAGTTTTATTTGATTTTTCACATATATAATTCATCTGAAACTAATAGAAGATGAGTACAAAGCAGTGAATGGAGATGATATTGGTGCTCAGTGTGGGGAACAAAATCTGATTAATCCTTTGTATTTGTTTGTACCTCCAAATGGCAAAAGCTAATACCTGAGTTCACTATTGCACCATAATCGAAGTTTATCTTTATTAGATGGTGGAGGTATTTTTATGATGATGTTAGCGGGTACTTTAATTTATGTTTACTTAGGGGAAGGGCTGAGCATATAGGCTTGGGTGTGGCATTTTTGGCTACTTATCTCACTGGCTAAAACAAGAGAAAATAAAAGCACTTATTCCATGTTTGGACTAATGTCCATGACCACGCATATATCAATTTTTTGTCAGGTGGTTCACTAGACTCTCTCTATGCTAGAATGTTCATAAATATTTACAGCAGGCCTTGCAAACACATTTCAACCATAATAGACTCCTGGATGTGATTTAATAATGGAAAACACAACTAAACCGCCTTATTTCATTCTTTTCGTGGGTTGAGTCCAGAGCTCTAGTCTAGCTAGACTAAGAGTCTGGACTATAGAATTATGTAAATTTGAGTTATATACTCACAAGGGAAAGCTTTTGACAATTAGGCAATCTGTCTCCCGTACCCAGAATTAATAGCCAGATTCCATTGTAAGCCACATATACCAGTACTAATGTCAATACAGTCTTCTCTTGATGCTGTATATATGTCTTCATTAGACAGTCATAAAGTGGGAAGTAATATTGACAGAGAAATGGAACAGCAACTTGTTGACATTCTTTGCGTAGTGCATATATAAACAATCATAATAGAAACCATATATAATTGTATTTAATTAATAAATAACCTAATACGAAATCCAACTGGAGTAATCCCTTTTCATGATGGGCTGAGCTTCCTCTGATTCATTACTGTATATGACAATTCTCCATCCTCTACTGCACACAAATGCATGCTGTGAGAACATCCCTACACATTTGTACCAATATATGGATTGTTATCACAATCTGTAGGTGTTATGTTTATATCAAGTCTACTCCAAGATATTGCTAGAGTAGTACAAATCATTTTTGAAAAACATTCTTCCATCTAAAATGTTGCTATTGTTTAGTAGCAAATTGTTGTTATATGATGATCCCTAAATGTTCAAATAAAAACATTTCCTTTATGTCATATATCATAAAAATAGGATAAATAAAATATACATATTAATTACATATACTTACAGGAGGAGCAGTAAAAAATTAGTGTACTCCTAAAAGAGTGTATAACAAAATAATAGATTTGGGGTATCAAACAATAATTATTAATTCAATTCACACTTTTATAATGTCTATGTATGAAACGATGTTAGTATGAAACACTTAACAAAATACATACTTACAGAAACGTAGTAAAACACAATTGGGTAAGGAGAAGAGAGCCACTATTAATAATAGAGCAATAACTAGAACAGTGCTAATCTTAGTAAGATTTATAGATAAATGTTTTCGAGTTTTACAGCCACAGGCCATGTTTCGATGAAGAACGCGATAACGTAAATGATTATCTATAAGATTAATTTTAATTAATTGGTTAGCGGACAGTTCTGTTAGCTAGCTAGCCACTCCTTTTCAAAGCGTAAACAAGGCGAACCTGCTAAATTGCATTACAATTACTAGGTTGAGATGTACATGAAGAAAGAAGATATAATCGCAAGTCAATTTGAACTTATTTATCCTCAAATGGCTCGTGATTATTTCAAGGACATACAGAGCAAGTCCATCTTGAACGTTTTAGTGAGAAATAAAATTGTTTATTTCTGTGTCAACTGGATATGACAAATCCCTCAAAGTTATCATATTTGCTATTAAAGAGGATGCATTGATACTTGAAATTATATCCCAGTGTAGTTGACATGTTCAAGATCGCCTTAAGAATAGGAATTAATATATTCCAAGTTTTTCCTTTGTTATCCTGTTAGGACCACTAGTGTTATTGATTATTATCTTCAAGACATTAGAAGGAGTGGAAAAATGGCTGAAACTCAAGTTTAATGCTTGACCTCTTGTGTGGCCTCCTCTAGTGTGCTGACTTGCCACTCATGGTCTTTTACTGGTTCTTATTTGTTATGTCCTACATAAAGAGAAAAAGTCCCCACTTAATGATTATTGAATCAATTGCGATAACTGGTTATGAATATGACATACCTTGACTTACGTGCATTTAATTATATATTCATTATTGTATATTATTACGTCTAATGTATCGATATAAAAAGAGCTGATTTTGTCAGCTTGTCATTGTTGTCGTATTTGGTATAGTTGTTATAGTTCTCATTATTATTATTATGAGTTAGAAGGATCAGCTGAAGTTAAGGGAGAGATATGTAGGGTCTATAAGAAAGGTAGGGGTCTATAAAGAAATGTATTAAAATGAGAAAATGCTAAGAAAATGGACATAGATACTAATTGTCAAAAATGGCATAAGAAAAATCAGAATCTAACGTAACTCTTTGAAAATGTGTGTAACAGCTCAATGCTCTGGTATTACAAACTTAGGACCACTTAGTGATATTGATGATTATCTTATGTGATGGTAGTGTTAAAGAAATAGACAAACCTGCTCAATTTCTGTAGCACCTAAATGGTAGATGCATGCATTATTCACTTAGTGAAATGAAAAGCTATATTATGACAATAATTATTTTGTCACAATATGAGCAGTGTGATGAGGGGCATTAATTGAATTGCTAAAATTAAAGTTGATAATAGCCTTAAACAAAACAGTCAGACAAATCAAGTACTTTAAGTGTGAGAGACAGCTTGCCAAAGGTGATATATGAGCAATTTGTTAAGCAGCTTGACACAATTAATACACCAGATGACTTAGAGTCAATGTTAATGAATGGTCATATTTCAATGGTGAATGTACTAATGTACTAATGGAGGAAGAGAAGGAAGACTATGACAACAATGATATTAGTTTACATGATTTTTTTGTTTTTTGATTTCTGATGATTCCATGATATGCAAAAGTATGTCAACAATGTTTGCCAAAAATAAATACTCTTTTTTGTCATTGTTTTAGGCCTTGCATGATCTCAGCGTTTGTTAATGGTGATGATAGATAATTCTAAGTAAAGTCATTAGTGCTATACACAAAGCAATCAATCTGTAATTTAAATTGAATAAATTTGTATAAACTATTAAACTTCTACTTTGGATCTAATACAGCATTTGTATCTATTAATATAACCATGTCAGTGTTTTGATGCCCTATAATTAAATATCATACATTAATGTGAAAATAATATATATTAAGGTTCCAGTGATTAAGGTCATATAGTCTTATTGTCTGTGCTATAAGTTTATGTCAACAGTCATATATAAGAATTATTATGGATACTAGACATATATCTGAGGGATGTCAATACATTAATTAGGAGAGCCTTCCAAAACAC
The DNA here is from genome assembly GCF_016097555.1 of Gigantopelta aegis. Taxonomy (NCBI): domain Eukaryota; kingdom Metazoa; phylum Mollusca; class Gastropoda; order Neomphalida; family Peltospiridae; genus Gigantopelta; species Gigantopelta aegis. Next base: position 41,823 of record NW_024533545.1, on the reverse strand, counting down.
GTACACATCCTTTATAAAGAATCAATAGTATGAGTTAATAACTGTCATTTCATGTTGCTGATTCTTTCTAATGCATGCAACCAAATATGTTATTGAATACATTAAGTGACTTATTTATTTGACAATAATATAGTCTGAGCTATGTCTTACCTAATATAAATAAGGTTATAAGGTTAATTTTAAGGTTAATATGATGAAGATGACCTACTTCATTTTAGGATGTATTTCTAATTTCTGTAAGAATAATTCTTTCAGTGTATGACTTTATGAGTAAAATTAAGAACATTATGTGAAAATACTTACATAAAAGTCAATGCTATAGCACCTATAATTGATATGTGATCGATATAGGGTTTAAAATTAGACCTATACATTTTCTATGAACGAGGTCCACATTTAAAGATAATCTCTCATTGCACCAAGAGTTAATCTAACTTTGTTGTGATATACCAGAAATCAGAACTTGCATATGATAGATGTTATCATTGATAATTTAGAAAGTTAATTGACTTAGAACTGGATATCTAATCTCAATATCAATAAATGAACAATTAATAATTACTTACAATGCACAAAGACCATAATGGTTATACTCTCACTCCTTCCATTTTGATTACAGTTAGGTTAATTATTTTAATTAGTTGATATAATTATAAACAATATCTAAAGAATAATTTGTAACTATATATTCAATTAAATTAAATGTAAAAAACTATATAATAAAGGACAACAATGTAATAAAATAACGAAGAAGGTCATCTTTACATAAGTAAACAGATCAGTAGGTGATTAATGAAAGTCAATACTTGATCACAAATATAAGCCACTTAACAACATTATCTGAAGATAATGTTGTTAAGGTAATCCTCTAATTGTAATTAGAAGATTTCTTTATAAAAAATGTTTAAACACAAACAAAACATGTCCAATATGCTTTAAATTCCTTAACAAAATAATAGTTTTTCTTTGTCCCCCCCGCAGTACATATAAAATTAGTTAATTCGAAATGCCATTTTTATGCAAAAACATAATAAAGAAAACAATACTTTATAAAAATATCTATTTAAATATTCCTGTAATAAAAAATCTAATTAAATATTTTCTTAAATTAAAATAATTTGATTAGTCAAACATAACACATACATCTGTGTTGTTTTTATAGAAATAAAAATATTTGTCAATGCTGCTACAATCTATTGTCTAATGACTAACTTAAATCATTGTAATCTCAGAAGGCTTCCTTGAGAGACGTTGTAAGGACTTTACTGCTATCTCTTTTACTGACGCTCCACTTCAATACAAATTGAGACACACCAAGTGGAATTAGTCCTATAAAGAGTATACGATATTGCACTCATATAAGGGTGGGAATATTGTTCAAACTCAGATCTGTTGCATTTTCCAGAACATGTCCTAAAGCCTCACACTTGAAATAATCTGTTTACTGCAGACAATAAATTTATCACTTTAGCTGTAAAAATAGCTGTGTGTACTAAAGTAAAAAACAGGAAAAACTATAAATAAACATATTGCAATAAGCATTTTCTTTTGCAGCTAATCACTCAACTGTCTTCTATTTTTGGTAGAGTTTCGATTGAGTATAGATTTCTAAAACAGTGAACAATTGTAGACTTTCAAAAAAATATATGTTTACCCTGTGTATAATCCAAAAGACAGCAAACAGAAAGTATATTCCAATACCTACAAGTACATCAATAATGACAGTAACAGATATAGAACCACATAGGTCGCATCACTTATACATATATTTGGAGGAAACGGTGTATATTATATTTATAATCTTGGCACAGAAAGAGATACTATACAGCTGTAATGGTATAACTAGACCTGTGAATTTGATGATAATTTTTAATTATAATTTTGACGTACTAAACAATATGATCACAGCTAAAATACATTTGTTCCGTCCTTTTTTTCTGTTTTGATTAGCATGAAAGGAAAAAAAAAAACTTTAAAAAAAAATGGTGACATGAAAACACCACATTAGTGTCACTTGACAATAGCATAGTGAAAAACAGCTCTATATATAAAGTAACTATAAAATACTTCTGATGTGAAAATAATATCATTAAACCTGATAGTGTACAAAAAGTTGTTGGATTATTAAGACTACAAAGTAAACCATTTCTGTCAATGGAAATGATGATGTTCAGAGTGCTATATATATAAAGAAGAATACTCTTTTAATTGTCATTATATAAGTTATAACATACCTATTACTGACAGTCAATGATTACAAATATTAACAAGATTGATTGATATGAAAACCTAACAAAATATTTTATAATCACATTATATCACATATGAAACTCACATTGTTTTGTAATTTTTGATTGATATACCAATAATCAGTATACAAACTAACAATTAACACCTGAAACCTATTAATTCTGAGTATATCAAAAGTTGACTCCATCATGAGTGCCTTGTTCAAATCTGTCACATCGAGGTTGACATGATATTGTTAATGTTAATAAAATCATCTCTACATGTTATATTTTGTAGAGTAGAATTGAGGGATGTATTTATAAAAGAACCATTTCCAGTGTCTATAATGAATTAGAGACTTTATGTAATCCAACAATTTACTTTTAACTTATATGTGTGCTATAAAATACACAATTCATGTATGCAAGTTATAATATCACCACTCAAGCTTGCCTGCCACAACTCGAATGTCAGGTAAAAAATAATCAATCCATATATATATATATATATGAATTTAGGAAGTTTATTTTACCATGTACAGGCAGCTTATGAAATTTGGGTTATTTAAATGTCAGTCTACTCTGATTGCATGGACCAATATGTATGATACAAATAATGGGCCATAGTTATAATTAATATTCATAGCTTTCTCACAACTAAGCGCTTGACTGTAGATGCAATTTTGTTATTTCCCTTTCGCTTTAAACATTATTTGTCTTAAAATTATTTGCTCAAGTTTATTTTGTCCCATGATATAAACTTCATTAATTATTGTTTATTATAATGCAAGATTATCATTAAGCGTTATTCTGCTATACTAAAGTTAAAGTGTCATTAGGCGCCGAGACTACTGAATCTTAATTGTATGCTCAAGAATTTTAAGGCTTTTTTTTTTTTTTTTTTTTTTTTTGTGTTTTGGACCTTGTTAGTTCTCATTACAGGTAATCAAAAAGGAGTACTGAGCTAATTAGCATAAATAAAAATTGTCATTTGCCAGTCAACCGTGAAATATCAATTGCATATATAATTTATTTATATATATTTTTGTGGATTTAAGATATATCCTTACAAGATAAAAGCATTTGACAATTAGGCAATCTGTCTCCATACCCATATTAATAGCCAGATTCCATTGTCAACGCACCATACACCAGTACTATGTCAATACAGTCTTCTCTTGATGCTTTATAGATGTGTTCCACTAGGACGTCATAAAGAGGAAAATAAATCCTGACAGAGAAGTTGAATAACAAGTTGTTGACATTCTTTGAAGTGTACTAAACATCATAATAGAACCCATAATATATAATTGTATTAATTTAGTATACCTAATAATGACAATCCAATTGGACTAAATCTTTTCATGTGTGCCTGAGTTTCCTCTGATTTATTACTGTATATGACAATCTCTCCATCCTCAATTTGTACATAAATGCCATGAAGTGAGACATTACTACATATGCAACCAATAATGTATTGTGATCACAGTCTATAGGGGGGGGTGTTATGTTTTATACTGATTAATACTCCAAGTTATCGATAGAGTAGAACAGTTTTTTTTGATAGATTCTGTCCATAGTAATGTTATTGCTGTTGTTGTCTGAGTGTAAATGTTGGTTATAAGAATGAATCTGAAGTCAATAAACAATTATATATTGCACATAATGGAATAATGAAAATATACAATTTAATTGTATATACTTACATGAGAAGATGCTAAAAAAATTAGTGTAATCCTAAAAAAAAACTTTACTGACAAATAGTAGATACCAAAAGTTATTACTTAATCTCATATATAGAATTAATGTACAAATCGTGTTATATAACAATTTAGTGTACTTACAGAGATGTATAAAACACAATTTGGTAAGGAGAAGATAGCCACTATAATAAATAGAAACAATGACCAGAACTGTGTCTCAATCAACATTCACACATAATCGTTTTTCGAGTTTTGCAGTACGAACCATGTTTCTCATGTGGACATCGACGTCTGGATTGCGGCGGGGAGTTGGACAATACACCAATATACATACCAAGTATAACTTGTTATTGTAAAAGCCACGTGATTTTATTTGGAGGAAAACAACACATACTGACAATTCAATTCAAATGATTCGTGATTGTCCTAAAATACAACAGAGAAGACCATCTTAAAAGTTTAAGAGGAGTTATCGTTTTATTTTCTTTGTCAATTGTTTATAGATATGTTTTTAAGACAATATTGGGCGGAGTGTCATAAGTTTGAACTTATCCCAATTATGAGTGATCAGTTGTTTCTTGTGACTACATAAGCTGTTGATTCTGATGAAACCCAAATCTGAATAAAAATTATTTTTAATATTCTTTTGAGTTACTCTAGTGATCTTATTATTATTGAATTAGTTTAATAAAATGTGTTTAAATTCGATTATTAATTTGAAGTAGTAAAAATATAAGTTGATGTACTGAGAGATGGTCAGATAGTGATAGGGAAAGAAACCTATTTAGATTCAAATGAAGACATTGATGGAGACCAGAACCAGACTTTGTTTGTGTTGTACAAGTAGTCACTATTGTAGGTTTTGTTATTAAAATAAATATGTCATCTTATCAATTACAGTTATTCACTCGGTTTTTTTTTCCCTCAATAATATAGCATATATTACTCCTTTGTGCCATTTATATTTATTATTTTTAATGAAAATTTAGTGATTTAAATTCGAATTTGTCAAGCCTAGCAAAGGATATGACTAGATTTATATACTTGCGTTAACTTGACATCGTTCCCACCTTTCTTTGGTGACCACATTAAAGTCATGCATTTCAATAGTAGACCCTCCTTTTGGCTTCGCGAGAGCAAAGGGAAGGGTCTCTAACTTGATAACTTATTGACCTCAAACACCAGTGGTTCAATGATATTCATTGACGTAGGGTGGGTGCCTAGTTTTGATTGTAGAGAAGAAACGAATTCTCTCTACGACAAAAAGCACAACTTTAAAACAAGACGAATCAAACTTGAGTGTTAATTTTAAAATAATTGATTATGGGAGTTGAGGCAAATGGACTCACGGGAAAGATTATTATTATAGGGCTGTAAATCACGAAAGGCCGTCAATATAATAGAAATTACCATTCATGATTATTGTTCGTGCATTGTATGTCTCTCTTTTCTCTACCTATGTATTCCAGTTTGCTTTTGTAAGTTAACATCTTCATTCATAGAAAGTTATTAATTTGATGAATTATTCAGTGGTTCATAAATTAAAGTGTTGTTTGAGCAGCTTTAAGAGATTGTTATTAAATATATAATTGTTTATTGTTCATTTTATATACTATATTTTCCTGTATTTATTATTTCTTATATTTAATAGGACAAATAAGTAGTAGTAATTAAATACAATAGTTTATGCTATTAGAATCCTAATAGTTATGGGGTCTATTGCATTCTGAATATACTTCTAGTAATTGTACTACATGTATTTAACAGGAACTTAGCATGTCAGTATAAGATACTCATGCTGAATAAATTCAAGTCCTTTTTTCCTTATTGTTGCTTCCAAAAAATTTGTATATGATTGTCTCTCTTATATGGCATGCCTGTACTTAATAGTAAATTAGTAAATATACAAAGTTGCTGATGATAAAACTGCAATATAAAATAAAAACCTATAATATACATATACATAATTAATAAAAAAGTAAGGATGAGTAATGACATGTGTGTGTAGATAGTGATGACAGATAAGTTAAAGTAATTATTTTTGTAACTAGTCATTGAGTTTATGTAAGGTTTATGTTGTTTAAATGTATTTGTTTGTGTGTATGGAATATATAGCAAGTACGGGTATTGCATGCATCATTGTTAAAAGAGATGGGTCATTATAACTGATCAAATTCACTTATAGGTTGCATACTTTTCTATTCTAATACATTCAAACACATTTATTTAAGATATTTACAATGTACGTTGTTTTTCATTACTAATTCGAAGGAACTGCATGGTTTTTTGTACGTACTAACAAATGATATCTCAATTAGGTCATGTATATAGTAATGTAAGGTGTCTTATTGTAATTTCATAATAACATGCCTTACACACCTAATGGTAGCAATAAAGCTACCACTGTACATATTGACAATCTTGGGACCACTATATATGCCAAAAGAAATGATGCATGTGATAGATTTTTATGATTGATTAATTTAGAAAGATCATTGACTTAGAACTGGACATCTAAAACCTCAAATTATAAATCAATGAATGATTATAATTCACTTACAATGCACAAAGACATAATGTTTGTACTCTTACTCCTTCCCATTTTTGATTACAGTTGAAGGTTATTTATTTTAAATAATTGATATACATTATAAACAATATCTAAAGAATAATTGTATAACTTTATATTCAATAAATTTCAAAAAACTACATAATAAAGACCATGTTGTAGTAAAATAATGAAGTAGATCATCTTACCTAAGTAACAGATAGCAAGTGATAATGAAGTTAATATTTGATCACAATTATCTGAAGACAATGTTGTTAAGGTAATGCCTTTAGAAGATTTCTTTAAAAATAAAAATTGTTTAAACACAATAAAACATGTTCAACATGTTTTTTATTACTCAAGAAAATAACCGTATGATTGTAGCAGTACTTATAAAATTATTAATTTGAAATGATAACATGGTTATGCAAGAGCACATAATAAAGAAAACATACTTTACAAAAATATCTATTTAAACATTCCTGGTAATAAAAATATAATATATATTTTCTTAAATTAAAAAAACTAGATGAGTTTAAACATAACACATGTATCAGTGTATGTCTTTATAGAAATAAAACATGGCACATTCATCAATGGCACTCCCATTCTATTGCCTAATGACTAACTTAAATCATTTGTAATCTCAGAAGGCTTCCTTGAGAGACTTTGTAATGACTTTACTGCTATCTCTTTTACTGAACTCCACTTCAAAACAAAATTAAGAATACCACGTGGAATTAGTCCTATAAGAGTATACGATATAGCACTCATATAAGGGTTGGAATATTGTTCAAACTCAGATCTGTTTTACATTTCCAGGAACAGTCCTAAATGCCTCCCACTTGAAAATAATCTGTTACTGCAGCAATAAATTTATCACTTTGAGCTGTAAAATAGCTGTGTGTACTAAAGTAAACACAGCAAAAAATATAAAAAACATATTGCCAATAAGTATTTTCCTATCAGCTACACTCAACTGTCTTCGTATTTTTGTAGAGTTCGATTTGAGTATAGATTTCTATAACAATGTAAAATTGTTGAGTTTACTAAAAAAATGCTTACTGTGGTAAAATCCAAAAGACAACAAAGAGAAGGGATATTCCAATACCTACAAGTACATCATAATGACAATAACAAAAAGAACTCACATAGTTCCATGCTTATCCAAAACATTGGAGGAAAAACGGTGTATTTTATAGTTATAATCTTCCACCAGAGAGAGATACTATCCAGCTGTTAATGGTATAACTAAACCTGTAAATATAATGATAATTTTTAATTATAATTTTTGACATACTAAAAAATATAATTACAGCTAAAATGTATTTGTTCCTTCCTCTTTTTTCGCATTCTATTTGGCATGAAAGGGGAAAAACAATTTATAAAAAAAATGGTGACATGAAAAAAACCACATAATGTCATGCTTGACAACTACTATGAAAAACAGCTCCTATATAAAACAACTATAAATATTTCTAATATGAGAATAATATCAATAAACCGGATAGTGTACAACATGGTGTTGGTCATTGATATGAATCAATAATACTGTTGAACTGCAAGTAAACTATTTCTGTCAATGGAAATGATGATGTTCAAGAGTGTCTATACAAGAATAATACCTCTTTTTATTGTTATTATATAAGGTTATAACATACCTATTATAGAACAGTCAATCACTACAAATATGTAACAAGATAGATGGATATGAAAACCTAACAAAATATTTTATAATCACATTCACTCACATGTAAAACTCACATTGTTTTTGTGATTTTTGACTTATATATCCCACAATCAGTATACAAAGTAACAAAGTGCAACACATTGATGCTATTAATTCTGAGTATATCAAAAGTTGACTTCCATGACGAGTGTCTTGTTCAATCTGTCACAACGAGGTCGACATGAATTTTAATGTTAATAAAATCTTCTCTGCATGTTATATTTTGAAGAGTAGAATTGAGAGATGTATTTATAAAAGACCATTTCCAGTGTCTATAAATAAATTAGAGTCAATTTTGTTATTTCCCTTTCACTTTAATGTTATTTTGTCTTATCATTATTTGCTCAAGTTGTATTTTGTCCTTATTTATAAACTTCGTTAATTATTGTTATTTAATAAATATTGAAATTATCAGATTAGGAAGGTTTTATTCTGTAGACTACATTGAAGTTGTCATTAGCCAATCTTAATTGCATGCACACACCCACTCATAAATTTTACTGTAGGCTGATGGTTTAGGAAAACTTTATATGCCAATCAAAAAGGAGTGTCTGTCTAATTACCCTAAATAAAAATTGTCAGTTGCCAGTCAAGGTGAAATATCAACTGCTTATATTTATTTTGTATATAATTTTGTTTTGATTTAAGATAAACACTCATCAAAGATAAAAGCTTTTGACAATTAGGCAATTCTCCATATCCATAATTAATAGCCAGATACCATTGTAAAGCACATACCCCAGTACTAATGTCAATACAGTCTTCTCTTTTGGAAAAAATGCTGTATATATGCTCCATTAGAAACATCAATAAAAGTGGGAAGTAGTTTGACAGAGAAATGGAATAACAAGTTGTTGACATTCTTATAGTGCACTATTAACAATCATAATTGTCCACTATATTATATAATTGCATTAATTTAGTATAACCTAATTAATGAATCCAACTTGAGTAACTCTTTTTCATATTGTGCCCTGAGTTTCTTCTGATTTATGTCTATGTATATGACAAGGCTCTCCATCCTCTACTGTACATAAATGCCATGAAGTGATAACATCTCTACATATTGTACCAATATATAGATTATCACAGTCTATAGGTGTTATGTTATACTAAGTTTACTCCAAGTTATTGATTTAGAGTAGAACCTGTTTTTATTGAAAGGATTCTGCCCACAAGTAATGTTGTTGCAGCTGCTGTTTGAATGTAAAACGTTGTTAGTAAGATGATGTCCTGAAAGTCATTAAACAATTATATTGCACATAAGAATAAGAAGATATACAAGTTAATTTTATATACTTACATGAGAACAGCTAAAAAAATTAGGTGTAATCCTAAAAACGTTTATGACAAATAGTAAATACCAAAGTGATGTGCAAATCGTTTAATTAATAACAATGTAGTTGGATCTTACATAGAGTATTAAACATAATTGTTACTGAGAAGATAAGCCACTATAAAAATAGTAACAATTAACATACCTGTGATCTCAATAACATTCACACATACGTTTTTTTTTCAGTTTTCAGTAGCAAGTCCATGTTTCTATCGACGTCCTGGATTGCTCGAAAAAGTGATGCAGTAGCAACCAAAATCAACATCTGATTTATATGGGCGGATGTCCGCTTATCTAATTATGAGTTCAATCACTTAGTTTCCTGTTGGACTATTGACTGTTGATTCTGATAATTCTACAAAACCTACATCTGATAACAATTATTTTTATTATTCTTTTTGAATTTTCTAGTAGATCTTAATCATTATCGAATTATAATAAATGTTATTTAAAATGTATTAGTTAAATTTGAACTATTAAAATATGTATTGGAGAGATGGTCATAGAGTGATACAGAAGCAACCTATTTAGATTCAAATAAATACATTGATGGAGAGTAGTCTAGTATGGTAACATTATTGTTAAACCTATGTTGATTTTGGTGTTGAAGAGCCACCTAGAAGTATAGAAATAAGTGAGAAAAATACCAGCAAGAAGAGGTAGAAGAAGGACTGATTGCAGCAAAACTCTTTTCTTTCCTTTTATAAGCTCAATAGTTTTGTTACTCAACTATGCAAAGTGGTACAGGGTCTGGATCTATGTTATTGTAGCTTCATTATATTTTAGAATGTGTATGTCCAGATAACAACACAGGCATTCTGATGATTGTGTGTTAACTTTGGAGATCAGAAAATTTCTTCTTTGAATGGAGAAAACATCTTAAAATATCAGTGAATCCAAAGCTCTGGTTTTGGTAAGCAAATTAAATACCGTGATCATGTTCAGACTTACTTAGTGTAAATTTAGAGATTAATTAATAGCATACCGCACAATCATTCACACTCACTTAGGCTCGTCCATATGCAATAATGTCATTGTCCCTGAATTTGAGTAAAATATATCATTAACATTGCTTTAACAATTCTTATTGTTAAACCTTATTATCCAAATAAAAACAACAAACCAAAAACATATCAATATTTCTGACAGAGTATTAATTCAGTTTCTTCTATAAAGACCTCCTTTGCCCTGAATTTGTCACAGCGAAATGACACAATCTTTTTAATTTGAACAAAACCCCCAAGGTTTTAATAGCTAGACTTGAATGCAGACGTCAATATATGTGCTTCATAAATTAAACAACTGTATATACTGGACAAATGGACTCATGAGTGAAGTCTGCTATATACATGCAGTTTCAAACTGTTTTTCTTGTAATTGTCAGTTGTGCCATTGTGGGCAACCTCTAGATCTTATCCAAATTTGTATCTTCTTTCTCAACTCCATCACTAAGTGTTATCAGCATTTCAGATAGTTAATATTACTTTGTTAGATTAACAAAAGAGAGGCAAAGCTAAACTGTCATATATCACCATATATAGGCTTAACTACAAAATTAAAGAAGACGCATGACAAACCCTTTATATTATTATGCAAATTCTTAAGCAATCATTATCATTATTAAGCAATCATTGTCATCTTAAAAGATCAGTGCAGGAAACATGTAAATGGAACTACTGCCTGATTACCTGTCTGTCAATAATGCATTGCATATTCTAGAAAACTATTAAATATTATTTGATTGCGGCAGAGTATCAAGCCTCAATGCAGTTACTAGTACCTAATAAAACAGACAAAATGAGAGCAATATACATTCTACCTTAAAACATCATTAAATTGTTATAGTCCATTGTCGATTACATATGCTGTTTTTTCTTAGTAAAAAAATCATTGCCATTTATCAGAATTATGACAAGCTATTTTTAAAACTGGACATTTACTATAAAGCATATACAAATATACATTTAACTGTATGTAATTAGAGTATTATTAAATAAAATGAAGAGTATGCTTAACTATTGAACCAGCAAAGTCCGCACAATTTATTTGCACGCCACAATTTATTTTTTGTAAGAGTAATCCTAAATCCTTAGCCCATGGTGAATTGACTTTGTTGTGTTGTACAAGTAGTTACTAATTGTAGGTTTGCTGTTAAAATAAATGTCATCTTAGTAATTTATAGTTTATGTCATCTGTTTTTTTTCTATTTATATAGTATATATTTGGCTTTCCTTTGTTTACATTTATATTTATTATTTCATGAGCTTTTTCCAAAATGTAGTGAACTTAATTGAATTTCGTCAAGCCTACAAAAAGCTATGACTATATTCTTTTAATACAGGGTTTCTTTCATGTTTTTGCCCAAGGAAGGGCAAAAATGCAAAAAAAAATGGTATGTAATTATTGGGGGGGGGGGGGCATTGCCCCCTGCCCCCCTGAAAAACTCTGAATATTATAATTAAATACACATCTATAACTGGACATCATTCCAGACTTTTTCTTTTATTTTCTACATGAAATATGATTTCATGTACTCAAGATAGGAGCCCCCTTTGGCTTCGACGAGAGCAAGGATAACTTTATTGTCCTCAAACACAATTTTCGACAGGTTGTCAATCATATTCATTGACGTTAGCGTGGGTTCCACTAGTTTTATAGTTGATAATTCTCTGCGCAGACTTGAAACTAGAAGAATCAAACTGAGTGTTATTTAATGAATAATTGGATTATGGAAGTTGAGGGCGGGTGGTCAATTCTTCTCACTGGAAAGATTATTATTATGCTGTAGATCACGAACAGCTGTCAATATAATAGAGATTACCATTCTGATTTTTGTTCTGCATGGTAGTGTCTCTGTAGTCTGTCTCTCTTTTCTCTACCTATTTAATCCAGTTTGCTTTGGTAAGTTAACATCTTCATTCAGGAAAAGTTTATTAAATATATGATTGTTCAGTGATTATAAATTAAAGTGAATTTATTTGTTTGAGCAGCTTAAGATATTGTTTATTAAAATATGTAATTGTTTATTGTTAAGATTATATATATTTTCATTTATTTATTATTGCTTACATTTGGTAAGCAAATAAGTAGTAGTCATTAAAGCTATAATAATTTATGCTATTACGCAAATAGTTGATGTGTCTATTGCATTCTGAATATACTTACTAGTAATTGTACTACATCTCAGTATAATATAACTCCATGGTGAATAAATTCAAACTCCTGTTTTCTTATGTTTTGCTTCCAAATTGTATATAAAATTTATGATTGTCCCTCTCTTATGTGGCATGCCCATATACTTAATAGTAATTAAGTATATTATACAATTTTTGCTGATGACAAAACTGTAATATTAAAATAAAAACCTATCTAATATTTACATAATTAATAAAAAGTAAGGTTAGTAATTACTGTGTGTGTAGATAGTTATAACCTAATCAGTTAAAGTAATGTCTTGTCGCTAGTCATTGATTTTATGTAAGGTCTACGTTGTTTTAATGATTTATGTTTGTGTGTAATTGAAGTATATAGCACCTACAGGTATAGGAATTAACTGCATGCATCATTGTTAAATAGATTTGCTTATTATAAACTGATTCAAATTCAGCTTATAGTTGCATTACATCCCATTAATACCGTTAAAAGCCGATTATTAAAAATATTTACAATGTAAATGTTTTTATTACTAATTCTAAGGAACTGCATAGTTTTTGTACTAAACAAATAATATCTCAATTAGGTCATATATATAGTATGTAACGAAAAGAAATGATTATTATTGAGCATATCTTCATTGATCTGACAATTAGAAACTATCAGTATGTTTAGTAATGACAGCAATACATGTTTACTCTTGTAGCAAGTCATCCTGAGCTATTACATTTCAATGTTAAAATGATGATTTGTTAGTTAGAAATCAACTATATTCATTTTACATGATATTCATGAAAAATAGTAACAATAATTAAGCAATTATTAATTGGATATATTGGTCATTGATTTTACAAATGAAAACTTTTTATTCAGTTGGAATTATATTTACTTTTAACCTCATAGACTACAATAACAATATTGTGTTGAGAAGTAACAGTTCTAACAATAACAAACAGTACATCAAGTTTTATTTTCTTCCTGTTTGCCTGGAGTCGACTCAACACAACATCAGCAGGCTGTTATAACTATGACGTATATATTGGCACAATATGTAGGGACTTTCTTACAAAATGGGATTTCTGTACTGTTTGGAGATGGACATTTTTTATGTCATCAATCTGAACAAAGTCAGCTTCAAAAAGAAAAGAACTTAATCACAGTCAATACATTTTTAGTTAGTGATACTAAAGTGAAGGCAACAATTCACAACTATAATGTATACATTTGGAAAACTTTATCTCTAATCTATAAGAATGAAAGAAATAGCTAATCTTTTATTTTGAGGTTATGTTTGTAGATAGATAAACCACAATTTGTAATCAAGTTAGCTAATGTGAACCTGTTAACATCATGACACCTATTTAGATACAATAATCAAGAACAAGGTTTATATCGATATATGACACTATATGCCTATTTTTAAATATTGATTATCTACATGCATGGTTTGTTTTCATTGACATACTTTCACTTTTATAGTGTAAACCAAAAAGATTGCCAAAAAATTGCACTTCCATTTCTCTGTCAATATTACTTCCCACTTTATGACTGTCCTAATGGAGACATATATACAGCATCAAGAAAGACTGTATTGACATTAGTACTGGTGTATGTGCTTCATTGTGGAATTTAGCTATTAATTATGGGTATGGGGGACAAATTACCAGATTGTCAGGACTTGCCATCTGGTATATATGAGAATAATCCAATATAACTTTTCATTTTATTCTCTATAGCTCAAAATTATAAGTACACACAAAATCAAAAACTCAAAATATTTCTAACTTCACCAAAACTTGTCGTGTGGAGGACTTTATTGAAATTAACATGACATGTCAACCTAGATGTGACAAATTTGAGCAAAGTAGTCATGTAGGAACTCAACTTTCTGATCATATCAGAAATATTTGCATGTTTTTTTTGGTTTGTTGGTTTGTGTACTGATAATTGGACTATCAATTAAAGATTTATAAAACAATGTTAGTGATATTTTACTTCCATTACTGTGATAATGATGTTATATTTATTATATAAAGGTTGACATATCCATCCATTCTTGTATATTGTCACAATTGACATTAGTATCATTGGTAAGTTAAACAGAAGAAATTATGTATTTTAAAACTCTATTTATTACCTTTATATAGCTATATTGTTACTAATTGTGATAATTGGAAGGAATTCTTTACTTTGCAGCTCAGTAAGTCTTCTTGACAGTCTAAATACTCCAACAACCTTTTTGTACACTATCTGGTAATTTATCTTTACAATTACATACTAGTGACTATGCTATATTTATAGGTACTTTATTTCATTACTGTACATTAAACATGATGTTTTGGTGGTTTTTTTTTGTGTGGGAATCCTGTTCTTTAAAGTGACATTTCCTTTCAAAGCAAAAATCGCATAGAAAAACGTGGAATGATGAAATATGTGTTTGCTATAATGGACAATTCTAGGTAAAATATGTTAAGTACAGATGATAATGTAATTATTTAATCAATAGCTCTGATCATGCCCATTACCTCCTGTTATTGTGTCACTTATTGTTGAAACATACAAGTATAATTTGAGTAGATTTCCACCAACTCTTTGTAAAAGTAGCTCTGATATGTGGTTTTATACTGCTGTTATTATTATATTTGTATATTAGCTATTGGAGTGGGTTTATTGATAGTAGTTTTCTGGACAATTCACAGGGTAAGCTTACAAAGTAAACTTATTACCATTAGCAAATGTTTAATCTAGTACTCCCTCTACACAAGTAAGAAGGATGATCGCAACTCGTTTAAGTACAGGAGAAAAGAAAATCATTTTAGTATTTTGTACAATAGTGTTTTTGGTGTCTTCACTTTAGTCAATGTCAGCTACAACACAGCAAATACAGACAAAGCTAGTTATTGCATTAGCAAATTATTTTAAATGTGAAGCTTTAGGTTATGTTAGTGGAAAATGTAACAGAGCTGAGTTTGAACAGTACTATAATCCTTATGTCACTGCTATTGCATATATTCTTTGGGATTAGTAACCTCTAACTGTATTGAACTTTGTGTTAAATGGAAAGAAGTTCAACAATTTTGTTAGAAAACTAATATTGCAAAAAAATTAGAATTAGAAAAACGAGAAAATCTGTTTAAAGCACCAGAAAATTCATTATCTGCGTCCTGCTACCTTCCACATTTGCTGATACTGTAAGTAACCTATTGCTGACAAGTAAATTACTCCAATTTGTTTTCTGATAAGACTTTTATTTTATTTTGTTTATGTATTTATTTTAAGTACATTTCAAATGTTAATATTTTTAATGTCAATTTTTGCATTGTAAAATTATCCCCAGTAATAATTGAAATGTATGCCATACTGAGACAAAACTTGAGATAGTAGCTAACTGTTTACATAGATATGCAAGTAATGTTTTTACATGCTATCCTGCGTGGAAGAATATAATTCACTTTATTGAGTTAACAAGGTGACAAAGAATCAATTATACTAATTATATACAATCAGTAATTAAACCATGAATAGATTTTAATTTTTATAGTAATCCACCTATGTATGCCACAAACTGATTGGTTGAAATATCTTATTAAATTTAAGCGTTAGACGTTTTTATTATAAATGTCTTTCAATCAAGAATAAATTGTATCAAAAATACATTTGTTGTTAGTTGTTAATTTATAAGCTAAGTTACAAAAGTAGCTGATCTTTGAATGTATGCAACAGTTTGCAAGAATTTTAATACTTAATAAGATATTAGAAATTACAAAAATATTATTGTCCCTTAAAGTAATAAATGGTACCATGCAGTTTGGGCTCCAGTTTTTTTGAGTTTTTATAGATGCTTTATCAATTAGCGAATGAAACAAAGACTTCACATACAAGACAGCAAAATGTTAAATTATGGCTTAGTATCAAAACCCTAAAAGCTCTATGAAGAGGATAAATAAGTACATGGAGATATCGAGATAATTTTTTAGCTCTGTGAGTGTTCAGTGTTGATATGTAATTTAACACTACATTTTACATAATAATACAATTACTATACTTTAGTGCCATATTGTTTTTTTTTTGCATTATCACAGTCTCCAATCTATCCTGTGTAAGTCCTTCCAGCTCTTATTTAGTGAGATAAGCATCAGTGTGAAGCAAGCAATGCTTGATAAAATGGAGACATTAGATAGCTCATCATGCCCAGATGAGAAAAACTTAATTCATTTGTCTGCTATCCATACAGCAATATCTTCAAACCGGAGGAGTTGGAATTACAACTACAATGCTGTCTGAGTTTGAGAAGCAGAGTGAAGTATTATGATCTATACAACATTTTAGCATGTTTTTTGCTTCTACTGTGTCGATAATGAAATATAAAAATTAATCAAGTAAGTAAAATTAGACATAATATATAGAGTAAATTTGTTTTACTTTTTGTTAGATATATTATAGATTTTAATATAAGTAGAATATATAGTTTAATTTGAATTTTAATTGTTATTATTCAAATAATTGAAGAGATGCTATCATTTATTATTATGTCAATATTACTCATTACTGACAATCCAAAATGAATGGTTACTAGGCTCAAGTATCAAGACTACATTCTGTACATACATGATTATGTATTGAAGTAGAGCTCAGTAAAAGCTAATAGCAAGAAGTAATACTATCTTTTGAGTTTCAAATATGACATTAAATCTTAAGCTAGCTCCCATCAATCATTGTTTTTTGTTAAATTACCTTAAAGTGTTGAATCAAATGTTTCTATTGGAGGATAAAAGATGAATATATATACAATACAACTGACATTATTTACACAATTGGTGTGGCCCACAAAGCTTTAAAATTCCTAAATTGATTACTTTGTCTAATTTTTTTCACCTTCATTGAGTAGGGGATACCTATGAATGGTCCCTCTCCTCTGAAGAACTGCACCAAAAATTTCACTTTTGTTTTGAATCTTTCTATGTTTTTGAAAACATATTCCTGTGTCAAGAAAACATTATATGCAATGTGTTTTTTCTTCTACATGATTAACACTTTCCCAGTCATCCTTAGCCATTAATATCCAAACAAAGTCAGGTCATTCTCTTCTCCACAATAAGGATGGGTAATGAATTGAGAGTGGTATGTTAGCCTTGACTTTAGCATTGCATGCCGATCAGTCAAACTTGCTCTCCTTAGAACTTTGAAATATAATACGAGTTGTCTTAACACTGCATGAAATAATATATTTACTTTGTGTGATTTTTGATCACAATTGTCCTCTTTGTGAGCTCTAATATATGATACAGTTTTGATAGTATCACATATGTATAACATGTGTAATACAACATATGAGACATTTGTATAAACTAATCACATATATATCATATATGTATAAAATATATGATACAACTGTGATGCATTTTCATTTTTTATCAAATAATCCATTTGCTTTTACAACAGGTATGATCATATGATTGGAAGTATAATGGCTAAAGTTATAAACATACTGTCTGACATATAATATTATAGGAGACAGTTAATATTGATGATGGAAACAAGTTATCACTACACTCAACAGTATAAATTAGTCCTTCAAAACATAACTATATATAATATACTATAAAATTAAAATAACATGAATGACTTTATTACATTACACATACATCAGTACATGTTTTAAACAGAAATTACAGTGGGATGTTCATCAATACCACTTTTATAGCAGTATTAATAAAGTAGCTACATTGGAAAACATGTTAAATCAAAAGTCAACAATGAAATATATAGCATACTTTGGAAAATATCTATTTTAATCATTCATTCAGAAATATAGACATTTAAAAAAAAATATAAAATAATAATCATAATGAATTTATAATATTCTACATACATCAGTGAATTTTTTGAACAGAATTATACAGGAACGTTTTATCAATGCCACTCACCACTTTATTGCCTGATGACAAACTTTGAAACCTTTGTAAATCTTGGAAGATTTCCCTTGAGAGATGATGAAGTGATTTCACTGTGCTACTGCTTTTACTGAACTCCACTTTAGTGCAAAATTGAGAATACCAAGTGGAACTAGTCCCATTAGAGCGTATGATAATGCAATCATATAGGCGTTTTTCGTATTGTTCAAACTCTGATCTACTGCATTTTCCAGGAACAATGTCCTAAAGCTCACACTTGAAATAATTTTTTCAGAGCAGTAATAAATTTGTCAGAATTCGCTATACCAGTGGCATTTGTAGCCAAAGTAAAATACAGAAAAGACTATAACCAAACATATTGCAATAATTTATTTTTTCTTCTCAGCTTTGTACTTAGCTGTCTTTTATTTTTTAATTGACTTTGATGGAAAAATAGATGCCTAAACAATCATAATAATTGTAAAGTTTATTAAAATTGAGTATTTACCCCTGTGAATGATCCAAAAGAAACAACAAACAGAAGATATATTCCAATACTTAACAAGTACATCAATAATGACAATTAACAGAATAGAACCACATAACAGCATTGCTAGAACAAGTAAATGGAGGAAAGCGTATATTTTTTATAGTTCATAGTCTTTCCACAAAAGTGAAACTAATAACACTGGTAATGGTATAACTAGACCTGTGAAATTTATCATAATACATTACTTATAACTTTTGAATACCAAGAAATATCATCAACAGGCTAAAATGTATTTTTTGTTTCTCCCCTATTTTTTTCCATTCGATTGGCCATGAAAAGGAAAGGAAACATTATAAAAAAATATGATGACATGAAAAAACCACCAGAGGTATAAAGTTTTTTGATAATAACATAATGAAAAAACAGCTCCCTATATAAAACCACTATAAATATTCTGATATGAACATAGTATCATTAAACCTAGAGTGTACAAAATGTTGGTTGATTATTGAGACTATCAATAAGACTTGTTGAACTGCATAACAAACCCATTTCTCTTCTATGGGAAAATAATAGGATGATCATGATTGCCTATAGGAAAGTATTTTAAAAACAAATTGAGTTTGCCAGTATATATGATTCTTGGCAAACTATTACTGAACAATCAATGACTTCCTTTCAATATGGCACGTAACAAGATAGATGTATATGAAACCTAACAAAAGATTTTATAATCATATTCAGTACCATTTGATAAAACTCCTCAACATTGTTCTGTAATTTTTGATTGATATACCAATAATCAGTATACAAAGTTAACAAAGCAACCACACATGATGATATTAATTCTGAGTATATCAAAAGTTGATTCTATCATGAGTGTCTTGTTCAAATCTGTCACATCGAGGGGACATGTCAACTTGTTTGATGGGTTAATAAAATCTTCTCTACATGTTATATTTTGAAGAGTAGAATTAAGAGATTGTATTTATAAAGAACCATTTCCAGTATCTGTGTAAATGTAACATAATTGCAACATTGATATAATCCAACCAATTATGTTTTTTTTTACACCTAATTATGCAAGGTTTATGTACATGTAATACATGTAAAGTTTTTCATAGATTAACTACTCAATATAGTGTAACATGTAGTTAGTTGCTAGTATTACCAAACAAGCCTTGATTATATAGAAATGATACTAAACAAATTAATATCTATATATATTTTTTTATCTAAATTTACTTTGTGAACACAAGCATTTACACGACTGCCCTGGCACATTTCACACTTCCAAGTTTGAACATGCATAATATTATAGAAATATAATTGCATTTCATGTTTTAGATTAAGAATACATTAATTTGTGAACATAATTATACTCACAAGATAATAGCTTTTGACAATTAGGTAATCTGTTTCCATATCCAAAAATTATTAGCCAGATTCCATTGTAAAAGCACATATACCAGTACTAATGTCAATACAGTATTCCTTGATGCGTATATATGTCTCCATTAAACAGTCATAAAGTGGAAAGTAATATTGACAGAGAAAAGGAATAGCAACTTTTTGACATTCTTTGTAGTACACTATAAATAATCCATAATAGAATCATACATAATTGTGTTAATTTAATATAACCTATAATGAATCCAATTGGAGTAAATTCTTTCATGCTGTGGCCTGAGTATCCTCTGATTCATTACTGTATATGACAATGTCTCCATCTCTACTGTACACAAATGCCATGCAGTGAGAACATCCCTTTTTTTACATATTTACCAATTATATGGATTGTTATCACAGTCGTAGGTGTTTATGTTTATACTAAGTCTACTCCAAGTTATTGATAGAGTAGAAACAATCATTTTTGAAAGGATTTGGTCCATTAGTAATGTTGATATTGCTACTGTTAAATGGCAAATCTGTTGTTATAGGTTGACCCCTAAAAAGGTCAAATAATTGTTATCTTCAGTTATATACTTTGTATATAAATATACTTATGTATACATATAATATTGAAATATTCAAGTTGCATATACTTACAGGAGAAGCAGCAAAAATATTAGTGTAATCCTAAAAGGATTTGTCACAAATTTGATATAATAAAAACCTTAAAAATTCACTCATGTATAATGTATATGTACTTGTGTCTGAGTGTGTAGATCATGTAAATGATAAGCAATTTATAAAAGATAACACTTACAGAGATGTAGTAAAAACACAATTGGTAAGGGATAAGAGAGTCACAGTAATACATAGAGCAATAACCAGAACAATTGGATCTCAATTACAGTTTTGTAGCCACAGGCCATGTTTCTATATAAGCAACATATATAACTGTATCAACAAAGGGTTTGCCCCACCAAAAATGTAAGTACATATCAGCATAAAACTAACTTTAGTAACAATCATGAACAAAGAGCTTGTTGTTTATCTAAAGTCAAACTATACTTACATTAATGTATTTTAGTAAATATATAATTTATAATACCCAGTCAAGCGCTTTTAAGCCATAATTTAATGCATGACAAATTATTCATCATTTAGGCCTATAAAATTCCAATAATAGATATCTCACTATTATCGTTCATTTTAGTTATGTCTACATAAGAGATAGGTCCGCTGTATATTTATATTAATGTATATACATAATAGATATTTCCATTTATTAGAAAATATATAACAACAGATAAAATAATGAAGGTTCAAGAATAATGAGAGAGGAATTTCAAGAATTTGGAAATGAGAACGGCCACGCCAACTAGTTTTGTACCAATGAGATGAAAACTTTTTTCAGTTTAAAATTAAATTTCAGAGAGCAGGTAATTAATGGATTGACAGTTGGATAGAGGGATGTATGAATGGCCATAAGGTTATGGACCATTGCATTTTTTTAGATATCCCAGTTAATGCTTGAGGTCACTTATCAATATATTTAGTTAGAACGATTAGCTACTGAAGTTTGAGGAGAGATAATGACTCAGGAAGATCATTGATTAATAATATACATCTAATCTCAAATATCCAATCAACTACCATTACTAAATAATTACATGTATAAAGACATGATTGTTAATATACTGTTATACATTCCATTTTTGGTTGTTATTAGTTATTTATTTAAACTAATTGATATAATTATAAGCAATAAATTAAAGATTAAATGTATATACTATGTATTAAATGGTCAGATATAATTTAGATAATTCAAACACTCAATCTTTAATTATAACATTTTCGTATTATTTTGTGAGAAATAATTTATGTATTGTAAAGACTAAGTTAAGTAGTAAAGTTGATGTTATTACGATCAGTAACAAAATGTTTAGTTTTTGGTAATAAACTAATATAATTTTACTATCAACAACTACAATGTATGTTTGGATACATTGACTATATACAACACTTTGTATATAGCTAAATACAATAAGTAACAACAAGTTACTGATGTATTAAATACACTCATACACCTGGTATCTAGTGTGGTTCACACTATTAAAAATATCATCAGTTGGTTTAGACTGATGTAGACTGTGGGGCTCACAGACTTTTTATTTCATATCTTCTTGAGGCTATAGATATACAGTATATGAATTTACACAAGATATTCTAACTTACCTACTTCGTGTTCCTTTAGTTTTCAATGATTTGAGCCTGGAAAAGTGAAAAACAGTTGATAACTAAAAACAACATATGTTTTTACATACTGTCTGACATATAATACATATATAGCAGAGAGTATATATATATTGATGATGGAACAAGTTTATCACTCACTACACTCAACAGTAATAAAATTATTCATTCAAAAATTATATTACATATAATATACTGTAAACTTACCAATCGCATGATTTGACTTATTTACATTCATACATACATCAGTACATGTTTTAACAGAAAATTACCAGGGATGTGTCATCACTACACTTACACTCTATTGTCGATGACGAACTTGAAACATGTTGTTATCTCAGAAGATTTTTCTTGAGAGACAACGAAATGATTTAACTGTAACCTCTTTGACTGACCTCCACCTCAACCACAAAGTTGAGGATACCAAGTGGAATTAGTCCCTATAAGTGTTATATGATATTGCACTCCTATAGGGCCTATATATGTTTTTTCAAACTCAGATACTGTACATTTTCCAGGAACCATGTCCTAAAGCCTCACATTTAAAATAATCTGTTTTAGTACAGAAAATAAACTTGTCAGATTTAGCTGTAACAATAGCACTGTGTACTAAAGTAAATACAGAAAAGACTATGAACAAAACTATTGCAATAAGAATTTCTTTCAGCTGTAGCTCCAGTGCTTTCGTTATTTTTTAGTAAACACTGAACGAAAAAATACAGATTCTTCTAAACAATCATAATATCCATAAAGTTTATTAAAAACGTATTTTTACCCTGTGTATAATCCAAAAGACAACAAACAGAAGGTATGTTTTCAATACCTACAAGTACATCAATAATGACAGGTAATAGAAATAGAACCACATAGGTCCATCACTTATACAATATTTTGAGGAAAACGGTGTATACTATATTTATAATCTTCCACAGAAAGGGTAAACTATAACACTGGTAATGGTATAACTACACCTGTGAAATTAATGATAATACATTCATTTATAATTTTTAAACATACCAAGGAAATATTCTCACAGCTAAAAGGTATTTGGTTCTGTCCTATTTTTTTCCATTCTATGGCAATGAAAGGGAAAGACAACTTTATAAAAATATGGTGACATGAAAGAACCAAAATAGCATCATGTTGATAATAACATAATGAAAAACAGCTCCTATATAAAAACAACTATACATATTTTTTATGTGAAATAATATCAATTAAACCTGATAGTGTACAAAATGGTGTTGGATATTGAGAGTATCAATAAGACTTGTTGACTTACTGCAAAGTAAACCATTTCTGTCAATGAAATATAATGACCAAGAGTGCCTATATAAAGAATTAAAAACCTTGCTCAATTGGCATTAAGATAAAGAATATAACACGACCTATTAAAGACAGTCAATCACTACAATTATTAACAGACAGATGTATATGAAAACCTAACAAAATATTTTATAATATTAAATGTACATGCATAATGTAAGTGAATAGTTTACTTTAACAAACTAGTTTGTGGCCTTTTGTGCCTGTTTGCAGAATTTTTAATACTTAAAAAGATATTAGAAATTACAAATTATTATTGTTTAGTAATAAATGGGTACCATGCAGTTTGGATCCAGTTCGAGTTAGATGCTTATCAATTAGCGAATGAAAAAAAGACCGTCACATACAAGACAGAAAATGTTTAATTATGGCTTAGTATCAACCCCTAAAAGCTCTTATGAAGAGGATAATGAGTACATGGAGATATTGAGATAATTTTTTAGCTCTGTGAGTGTTTCAGTGTTTGATATGTAATTTAACACTACATTTTACATAGCATTACAAATTTACTATACTTTAGTGCCATATTGTTTTTTTGCATTGTCACAGTCTCCCATCTATCCTGTGTAACGTCTATCTAGCTCATTTTTAGTTGAGATAAGCATCAGTGTGAAGCAAGCAATGCTTTATAAAATGGAGACATTAGATAGCCTCATCATGCAGATGATAAAAACTTAATTCATTTGTCTGCTATCCATATGGCAGTACCTTCAAACCGGGAGAATTGGAATTACAACTACAATGCTGTCTGAGTTTGAGGAGGCAGAGTGAAGTATGATCTATACACAAACAATTTAGCATGTTTTGCTTCTACTGTGTCGATAATTGAAATATAAAAAAATTAATCAGTAAGTAAAATATTAAACATAACAATAGAGTAAATTTGTTTTACTTTGTGTTAGATATATTAATAGATTTTAATATAAGTAAAAGAAAATATAGTTTAATTTGAATTTTATTGTTATTATTCAAATAAATTGAAGAGATGCTATCATTTATTATTATGTCAATATTACTCATTACTGACAATCCAAAATGAATGGTTAATAGGCTCCATAGTATCAAGAACTACATTCTGTACATACCATGATTATGTATTGAGGGGAGGACATCGGAGGATAAAAGCTAATAGCAGAAGGTAATAGACTATCTTATGAGTTCAAATATGACATTAAATCTTAAGCTAACTCCCATCAACGCAATCAGTGTTTTGTTAAATTACCTTAAAGTGTTTGAATCAAATGTTTCTTATTGGAGGATAAAAGATGAATACTATAATAAAATACAACTGACATTATTGTTACAATTGGTGTGGCCCACAAGCTTTAAAATTCCTAAATGTATTACTTTGTCTAATTTTTCCACCTTCAATTGAGTAAGGGACTGAATGGATGTCCTCGTAAAAAACTGCACCAAAATTTCACTTTTGGTTTTGAGGTCTTTCTATGTCTTGAAAACATATTCCTGTGTCAAGAAGAAAACATTATATGCAATGTTTTTTCTTCTACATGATATAACAAGCTTTCCATGTCATCCCTTAGCCATTAATACCAAACAAGTCAGGTCATTCTCTCTCCACAATAAGGATGGTAAGGAATTGAGAGTGGTATTTAGCTTGACTTGAGCTTTAGTATTGCATGCCAATCAGTCAAAACTTGCTCTCCTTAGAACATTTTGAATATAGTGCGAGTTGTCCTTAACACTGCATGAATAATAATATATTACTTTGTGTGATTTTTTGATCACAACTGTCCTCATTGTGAGCTCTAATAATATGATACAGTTTTGATAGTTATCACATATGTATAAAATGTGTTGCATACAACAATATGAGAAATTTGTACAAATATATATCATATATAGTATAAAATATGTATACAACGTGATGCATTTTCATTGTTTATCAAATAATCCATGTGCTTTTACAACAGTAAGATCATGTGATTGGAAGTATAAATGGCTAATTATAAACATACTGTCTGATATATTATTATATATTGGAGACAGTATATTGATGATGGAAACAAGTTATCAACTACCACTCAACAGTAAAATTAGTTATTTCAAACAAAAATTATATATAATATATGCTATAAAATTAAAATAACATGATGACCTTATTACATTACACATACATTAGTACCATGTTTAACAGAAATTACAGTGGGATGTTCATCAATACCACTTTTATAGCAGTATTAATGAAAGTACGCTACATTGGAAACCATGTTAAATCAAAAGTCAAACAATGAAATAATAGCAATAACTTTGGAAAATATCTATTTAAATCATTCATCAGAAATATAAACATTTAAAAAAAAAATCTAAAATAATTTATCATGATGAATTTATAATATTCTACATATATCAGTGAATTTTAAACAGAAATTATACAGGAATGTTATTATCAACTGTCACTCACACTTTATTGCCTGATGACAAACTTGAAACCTTTGTAATCTTGGAAGATTTCCTTGAGAGATGATGAAGTGATTTCACTGCTACTGCTTTTTACTGAACACCTCACTTCAGTGCAAAATTAAGAATACCAATGGAACTAGTCCCATTGAGCGTATGATAATGCCACTCATATAGGCGTTTTTGTGATTGTTCAAAATCAGATCTGTTGCATTTCCAGGAACAGTCTAAAGCCTCACACCTTGAAATAATTTTTTCAGAGCAGTAATAAATTTGTCAGAAGTCGCTACACAAGTGGCATTTCTAGCCAAAGTAAATACAGAAAAGACTATAAACAAACATATTGCAAGTATTATTTTCTTCTCAGTGTACGTAGCTGTCTTTTATTTTTAATTGGCTTTGAATGGAAAATAGATGCCTACAAACAATCATAATAATTGTAAAGTTTATTAAAATCGTATTTACCCTGTGAAATGATCCAAAAGACAACAAACAGAAGATATATTCCAATACCTACAAGTAAAACATCAATAACGACATTACTAGAATAGAACCACATAGCAGCATTGCTTGTACAAATAAATGAGGAAAGCGTAGTATTTTTATATTATAGTCCTTCCACAGAAAGAGATACTATAACACAGCTGGTAATGGTATACACTAGACCTGTAAAATTTATCATAATACATTACTTATAGTTTTTGGAATACCAAGAAATATCATCACAGCTAAATGTATTTTGTTCGTCCTATTTTTTCCATTCTATGGCATTAAAAGGAAAGGAAACATTATAAAACATATGATGACATGAAAAAACCACCAGAGTTGTAAAGTTGATAATAGCATAATGAAAACAGCTCCTTATATAATAGAACTATAAATGACTCTGACGGACATAGTATCATTAAACCTGATAGTGTACAAAACGGTGTTTGGATTATTGAGGACTATCAAAAAAGACTTGTTGAACTGCATAATCAAACCATTTCTACATGGAAATGATGCATGACTAGATTGCTATATAAACGTATTTTTAAAAGTTGTCCATATATATGATTCTGGGCAAACCTATTACTGAACAATCAATGACTTCAAATATTTAACAAAAATAGATGGATATGAAAACTACCAAAAGATTTTATAATCATATTCATGTACATTGATAAACTCACATGTTTCTGTAATTTTTGATTGATACCCAATAATCCAGTATACAAAGTAACAAAGCAACACATGATGATATTAATCGAGTATATCAAAAGTTGACTTCCATCATGAGTGCCTTGTTTCAAATCTGTCCACATCGAGGTTGAAATGTATTGTTGACTTTAATAAAGTCTTCCTTGCATGTTATATTTGAGAGTATAATTGGGGATGTATTTGTATCTGTAACCATATTATATTATCATTTACATGACTGCCTGGCAAAATTCCCATTTCAAGTTGAACAAGCATAATATTAGTGAAATAGCTTGCAGTTCATGTTTTAGATGTAAAGTACATAGACTGGACAATCTAATCTCAAAATATTCCAAGCAAATTCAATTACTAAATAATTACAAGTGTACAAAGACATGATTATGGATATACGTTATAAATTCCATTTTGGTTGCAATTAGGGTTACCTTATTAAGTTAATAGGTATAATTATAAAACAATAAACTAAAGATTAAATGTAGTATATTATGTATTAAAATGGTCAGATATAATTTAGATAATCCAACCCTCAATCTTTAATTTTAACATTTTCGATATTATTTGTGGCAATATTTATGTATTGTAAAGACTAAGTTAAGTAGTAAAGTTGATGTTATTAGATCAGTAAAAAAATGGTAGTTTTTAAATAAAACTAATATAATTTACTATCAACAACTACAATGTATGTTTGGATACATTGACTACACACAACTTTGTAATAGCTAAATATAATAATAACAACATGTTACGGATGTATTAAATTACACTTTCATACACGCTGATATCTAGGTGGTTCACACTATTATAAATATCATCAGTTGGGTTTAGACTGATGTAGACTGTGGGGCTCACCAGACTTTTATGTTAATATCTTCTTGAGGTCTATAGATAGACAGTATATGAAGTTACACAAGATAACCAAAAATATGCTAACTACCTACTGTCTGTTCCTTTAGTTCTCACATGATTTGAGCTGGAAAAGTGAAAACAGTTGATAACTAAAAACAACATATGTTTTACATACTGTCTGACATATAATAAATAATAGCAGAGAGTATATTGATGATTGGAACATTCAAAAATATAATTACATATAATATAAGATAAAATTACAATAGCATGATGACTTCATTACATTTATACTACATCAGTACATGTTTTAACAGAAATTACACAGGGATGTTCAGTTAATACCACTTACACTCTATTGTCTGATGGACGAACTTGAAACACTTTGTTATCTCAGAAGATTTTCTTGAGAGACGACGAAATGATTTAAACTGTAACCTCTTGACTGACCTCCAACCTCAACACAAAGTGAGAATACCAGTGGAATTAGTCCTATAAGTGTATATGATATTGCACTCATATAGGGGCTGTAGATATGTTCAAACTCAGATCTGTTACATTTTCCAGGAACATGTCCTAAAGCCTCACATTTAAATAATCTGTTAGTAAGAAATAAAACTTGTCAGATTTAGCTGTACCAATAGCACTGTGTACTAAAGTAAATACAGAAAAGACTATGAACAAAACTATTGCAATAAGAATTTTCTTTTCAGCGCTTACTCATGTGCTTTATTATTTTTTAGTAACACTGATCGAAAGGTAGATTTCTAAAACAATCATAATATCCATAAAGTTTATTAAAAAGTATATTTACCCTGCTGTATAATCCAAAAGACAACAAAACAGAAGGTATGTTTCAATACCTACAAGTACATCAATATGACAGTAATAGAATAGAACCACATAGGTCCATCACTTATACAAATATTGGAGGAAAACGGTGTATACTATATTTATAATCTTCCACAGAAAGGGAAACTATAACAGCTGGTAATGTATAACTAGACCTGTGAAAATTAATGATAATACATTATTTTATAATTTTTTACATACCAAGGAATATTATCACACAGCTAAAATGTATTTGTTCTGTTCCTATTTTTTTTTTCCATTCTATTGGCATGAAAGGGAAAGACAACTTTATAAAAAAATATGGTGACATGAAAGAACCACAATAGCATCATGGTTGATAATAGCATAATGAAAAAACAGCTCCTATATAAAAAACAACTATAAATATTTCTGATGTTAAATAATACATTAAACCTGATAGTGTACCAAAATGGTGTTGGATTATTGAGACTATCAATAAGACTTGTTGAACTGCAAAGTAAAACCATTTCTGTCAATAGAAATGATAATGACCAAGAGTGCTATATAAAGAATTAAAACATTGCTCAGTTGTCATTATATAAGAATATAACATACCTATTACAGAACAGTCAATCACTACAATTATTAACAAGACAGATGTATATGAAAACCTAACAAAATATTTATATAATAACATTAATGTACATGCATAATGTAAAGTGAATATGTTACTTTAACAAACTAGTTTGTGGCCTATACTGGTGGACATTATGTAGAGTTCATTTGATTTGCTAGGTTATCTTTGCTTTGTAATGGTATACTATGACACAAATTATTCAGTGAGTAATTCATAAGAATTCTAGATTCTATAGCAATCTACTTATATAAAGTAGATGGTTGATTTTTTAAATTTTATTACAGTAATGTATGTGACAAACTCACATTGTTTTGTAATTTTTGATTGATATACCCACAATCAGTATACAAAGTAACAAAGCAACACATGATGCTATTAATTCTGAGTATATCAAAAGTTGACTTCCATGATGAGTGCCTTGTTCAAATCTGTCACATCGAGGCAGACATGTGTTGTTGATGTTAATAAAATCTTCTCTACAAGATAGTTATATTTTGAAGAGTAGAATTGATGGATGTATTTGTGAAAGAGCTATTTCCAGTATCTATAATGAATTAAGAGACATTAATATAATTCAACAAATAACTTTTTTTCACTTATAGCAGGACCCATCAGAGTAGTCTTAATAGAGAGGTGGTTTTTGGATACAATTTTTGTTTTAACCAACCACATGCAGACCATACTGGTTGTATAGAGAGGTTTTCTTCAACATAGCATTATAGGGGCTACTCAGAGTGGTTGTTAGAGAGAAGTGCATCACTAGATTGAAGTTGTCACTACGTCAGGTTTCACTGTATTACATTAAAATGCACAATGCTAAGTTGTCATAGTTATGATAATTAAGTGCTTACATATAAAACTAGATGGAGAGGTTGATTCCACTCTTGCTTTAATATTACTTTTTTAACATTCTTCACAAAGATTTTTTGCGCCATGTTATAAAAGTTCATTATTTATTGTTCCTTTAAATTGAAACTTTCATTAAGGATTACTCTGTAAAATATATTAAAGCATGCTAGGGAAGACTACTGAGTCTTAATCGTATGCTCATGAATTTATGGTTTATTGTCTAGGAAACCTTTTCTTAAAACTAGGGAAATCATAGCAACTAAATTATACAATCAAAATTGAGTGCTAGCTAAATAGCTGAAAATGGTAAGTTACTATATACTCAAGGTCGAATAACTACTCCCTATAAGTTATTATGATGCATACTTACTAGTTGAAAGCTTTTGACAATTAGGTAATCTGTCTCCATATCCATAATTAATAGCCAGATTCCATTGTAAAGCACATATACCAGTACTAATGTCAATACAGTCTTCTCTTGATGCTGTATATATGTCTCCATTAGAACAGTCATAAAGTGGGAAGTAATATTGACAGAGAAATGGAATAGCAACTTGTTGACATTCTTTATAGTGCACTATAAACAATGACATTAGAAACCTCATATAATTGTATTAATTTAGTATAACCTAATAATGAATCCAATTGGACTAAATCCTTTTCATGTTTGTGCCTGAGTTTTCACTGATTTATTACTGTATATGACAATGTCTCCATCCTCTATTGTACATAAATGCCATGAAGTGAGAACACCACTACATATTGTACCAATATATGGATTGTTATTACAGTCTGTGGGGTTATGTTTATACTAAGTCTACTCCAAGTTATTGATAGAGTAGTACAACTGTTTTTGAAAGGATTCTGTCCATTAGTAATGTTGATATTGCTACTGTTTGATCTGTTTTTATGGAATGTATCCTGAAGGTCAACAAAAATATTTCTTTCAATTATAAATGATATAACCATAAAAAAATAAATAAAAAGTTATATAATTGTATACTTACAGGAGAAGCAGCTAAAAATTAGTGTAATCTAAAAAAGAGTTTATGACAAAATAATAGATAGCAGAATATTACCAGTTCAGACATGCGTAATGTGTGTGATGTGTGCAAATCATATTAAAATAACAAATTATTAAAAGATTGTACTCACAGAAACGTAGTAAAACACAATTGGTAAGGAGAAGAGAGCCACTATAATACATAGAACAATAACCAGAACAGTGATATCAATAATCTTCGCTGATAACTTTCTTTGAGTTTTGCAGCCACAGACCATGTTTCTATGTCTACGGCCTTAACACTTGAATGAATATTTTATTAAATCAATTTTAATTAATTGGATAGCAACGGTTGCTATCCACCAACTATCTCTCGTCAATTTTGCAAGCTGTTCGACGGAGGAGGGTCTAGAAATTGAACTGCTCTTTTGATTGTGGCAGTTGTGGGAGCAAACTGTGATATCTTCCCCGATATTGTTTGTACTTTCAAGTTCAAGATACTATATATCATCTAGAACGCAGTCAAGAAGTGGGAAAAGTTTATTATTGAGTTAATTCATGTTCTGAAAAAGTGTTGCCATTTCTCTTGTTATTTCAAATATATTTAGGTTCATAAATTATATATATGATGATGCTAATTTATGTTAATCTATGTTTATTAATGGAAAAGGGTGAGCATATATTTCAAGAGTGTATGGCCATCTAAGAGAAACACATAGCACTTATTCTGTCCTCTGTACCTTGACAGCCTCAGCAACACAAAATACTATAGTGAAGGACCTTCAGTTGAAAGATATATTCATTCAAGGGACATTATAAGAACTACTGGATCGTGTTATCATATGTTGCGAAAGTCTTGGTGAATGTACCACTAATTATCGACTTTTTCAATTGTTATTCTATAGGTTATTCTCCAGAATGGTGTAATGAATAACTGTATATCTAATTATTTATTTGCAATATATCACTCAAGATATAGAGTTGGTTAATTCTACAAAACTCTAAATAGAAGATATGAGTTATCCTCAGAGCAGTTGTCATGTTCTTTTACCACAATTGCTTTTGAAATGGAAATTTATATCTCAAATATTTTCTTGGTTATCCACATAGTATTACTTTAGTCTCGTGAGGCCAGACACTTTGCTTGGAGAGGAAGTGTCTGGTCTACCACACATATAGTAGAGTTGTTGAAAAGGAATTTCATTTACTATGCAACATTATATAACTGTGGTTTGTAATGTTTATGTGTTACTATAAAACATATATAGTGAACCATGTTCATCATCATGGAGAAAAAGAAAAAAACCAGCATGTTCAAGAAGCGTTAGCAAATCTGGGATATGACAGATGAAGGCTATATAAGCTTTTATAAGTGGCATTGAAATGTAGAGCCTTTTCCATTCTAAGGTGAGAGAAGCTATTTCAGATTGTAGTAATATATACATACTTTAGTAATGACATGTTGCTTGATAATAGGATCATCTAAGCATTCTTAAGCAGTAGCAAATCTATTTACTCTTACAACTGGCCATCATCTTTCCAAGGTCTTTTGTAGTCAAACTAAGTATGAAATTCTTTCTCTGATTATTGTAAGCCAACCTGGAGCTAATAAAAGCATTAAGTCATAACAATAAAGATACTATTGTTTGTCACACCCTAACATACTACACAGACATAAATTATGAAATATTTATACATAACATGTATAAACTCCTGGGGATGAACCAGAAATATGAAACAAAGAGATGTTTTGCTGATGGTCAAGTATCATTTTTCTCACGTGAAAAGCTACTTTTTCAACTTTAAATGTCTAAGTGTATGATTCTGATTCATGTGGGCGTTGGTACTGTTAATAATGAAGCTAGTACTGGTACATATGGAATTGCATTGAAACATTGTCAACAGGAGACTGACATAACTTCTGCAATTAAAAATGTAAAAGTTGTTGCACTTTTGACAAAAGTAGTGGTTTCTGAATAGAATAGATAATATTTAAGGGAATAGTTTATCTAATTATCTGGAGATGTTAATGCTCTATAAAGGTTAGAATACAGTTGATGATTCCCTTTAAAAGCCTCCTATTCTTTTCTCTTTTCTGCTACTGGTATCAACACCACAGCCAAGACAATACTCAGTTCCATCATCATAGCATCGAGAAAGATAAAGTACTTACTGGTTTAAGAGATTGTTTTCAATTGAATATGATAGTGATTTAACACTAAGCTAAGAAAAGACCTAAAAACAAAGAACATGACAAATGAAACTTCCTGAATTTCAAGTCTAGAAAAATCTGGTGAAAACTTTGCTTGCAGTAATTAACTTATAATGGTATTGAGGTTTGCTCAAGTACATGTTGATAAGACAGTGGTTTCCACAGGAATGCTGGGAAGGAGACAACTCTACTATGTGTGATAAAAGACCTTTATAGTCTGGCCATCAGAAATTAGTAGTGGGTGTAAGTAGTATACATAAAACATACCATTAAGTACTTGTGGTGTTATTCTTTGAAAAGAAGCTCACGTGCCTTCCGTATAGAGTTGATTTTCTTTTTTGTAATAACAACTTTATTAGTTAAAGTAATATAGTACTTTTACCTATATGCATATGATTAAACTTTTACAGTTAGAATTTATTTCTTACCGTACTGATTTCTCTCTTCAAGTGGCAGCCGTTTATTGATTAACAAAAGTCACATTCCTCGTGTGCAATGGCATCTTCCATTTGCTTATGGAAGTAAAAAGTAATATTGTTCTTGTGTGGGTTGTATCAGATAAAAACTGACGTCGAAAGAACCGATGGTAATCAGAAGAGCACTTAATTGACTTTGAAATTTTGAATTTGGTCGAGTTAGTAGAAAGTTATGATAATTTTTACTGGCAAATAGGGTGAAATAGGGTGGTTCCTCTCTTTTATTTATATTGATCTATAGTGAGCCAGACACATAACAATCTTCAAGAGATTACGAGGGCTGGAAAGAATGAAAAACCTGCTTAAAACTAATATCAATTCAAGATTGATTAGTACTTATGACAGCCATAGTAACATAGCTTTCCTTTCTCAATTAATCAAGGTAAAGTGTTGTCATTTCATAACTGTTCTAATCCTTGCACTCTATTGTGTTTTTTTTGCACTAGCCCTACGCCTACTTCATTTATTTTTGGGACATGATAGTTATCTCAAAAACGTTTCTTTAATTTGGCAAGTACATTTAGTACTATGTGAAGAACTTCCTGATTCCAGGTATTTATTTATTTTTTTATTCTTTGATGATGTTTTGGTGTTGGATTATTGAGTGCATTAATAAAATGTGTTGTACTGCAGAGTAATCCACATCATTTCTATCAATGAAATAATATTGAATTGTCTGATATTTTGATTTCAATAAAATTAAGTTTATTATATATTAAAACAAGGTAATTAGACTTGATACATTACAGGGTTATATCCAATGTATTCCTTTGTAGTGCAAAAATATGAATTTTGATAGTCAATATAGTAATAAAAATATCGTTTTGATATTTGATAAATCAGCAACATTGGTATGTCATATATATATGTATAAAGCTAGAGTAATTAGTGGAAGGTAGATATAAAGTAAATTAAGAGATAGCTTCTTGTTTACAATCTTCATGATGCATTACATTAAAAGAAAACTAAATGGCAATATGTATTCTACTTAGAATAATAATTTTTAGTGTCTGAATATCCTCTTAGTTTTTTCCATTGATGATAACAAAGTTAAATTCTGTTTGACTTTGTAGCAATACTTATAAAGTAGTAAAATTGAAAATATGTTAAATCAAAAGTATACATGTAGTCAAAAACAATAGTACTTTACAAAATACTTAATTTAATCATTCATTCACAAATATCATTATTATAACATTAAATTAAATACAATGAGTTATATCATTACACATACATCATTATTAACAGAAATTACACTGCAATGTTGTCCTGCCGTTCACCCTCTATTGCCTGATGACAATTTAACTTGAAAGATTTGCATATAATAGTTTTTCTTGAGAGATGACAAAATGATTTAACTGTTAATTTTTTTGACTAACCTCAACTTCACCACAAGTTGAGACTACTGAGTGGAAGTAATCCTATAAGAGTATATGATATTCCACTCATGTAAGGGTTGTAGTATTGTTCAAAGTCAGATCTGTTGCAATTTTTCAGGAACGTGTCTTAATGTCTCACATTTGAAATAATCTGTCACTCAGCAATATATATGTACATATTTAGCTGTAACACTAGCCACTGTTAATTAAGATGCAGCAAATGGTATAAATAAATAATAAATAAAAATAATAAAAACCCCCCACATTGCAATGAGAATTTTCTTGTCAGTTGTAATATAATTTTGGTAGACTTTTGATTTGAAATTAAATATTTTAATATTTTTAAGTTTACCTTGTGAATGATCTAAAGATAAAAAAACAGTACTTATAATTCTTTAATCTTTACTTTTCTTAAATTGTACACTCTTTAATTATCATTTACCTTAAACTCCTTCATCATTATTTAGATTGTTTATCCATTTTGGTCCAGTAGCTCTTGCAATGTAATTTGTAAAATCGCAATATTTGTTTAATTAGAATTACGGTATCCGTAGGCGCGAAAACGTACTATTGTATTAAAATCAGAGTAGGCGACCCGTACTAACTCGATATATTCATATACTACAAATACATCAATAATGGGATTAATGGAATAGACCACATGCATAGCACCATTGCTAGTACAAATAAATGGAGGAGGAGAGTAATATAAATTATAGTTATAATTCTCACAGAAAGAGATACTATATTACCTAGTAATGATATAACTAGACTAAAAAAACCAAGTTATATCATCACAGCTAAAATGTATTTTGTTCCGTCCTATTTTTTCCATTGTATTGACATTAAAGGAAAAGACAACTTTTTAAAAAATGTGACAAATGGCACTACATGAATAGTGAAATTTTCACTACAATGCTTCACTATTATTAGTGACAGTACACCAAAGGTAGTGATCATTATCACTGCTTATTTTTACAGTTAAGATAACTGTAGTAAAATGTCATAACTTTCCAAGAAACAATTTTGCAAAAATTTCACTTTATTGAATTCTCGAGTCTTTCACTGAAAGCTGTGCTTTTTTCAAAGGCAGTCTGGTCTTCTTTCAAGTTATATATGACCATCAGAATACTTATAGGTAGCTGTTTAAAAATTCCTCTAATGGCAGGTATATTACGTATCTACTTTAAAAAAAGACATAATTCTATATATATATATATATAGGTAGGATTAGAAAGACTACGAGATTGATACTGGTTTCATTGATCTGGTAGTAGTATGTCTGCAGTACATTGAATATGGACATATTTTTCCCAAATTCGATGTCAATATTGACATCTACGATCCACTCCATACTAATTTGTCTGCTGTGATACCAGAGAAGTTTGATCTTAATTGTAATTGTCCTTCACGTACATATCTCTTACAATATCTCAGTTCTTTATAAATGCTTCATGTGAACAATTATTTAGGGAGACAAACAAGAGAGACAACAAATTAGAAATATTTTAAAATCTTGGAAACCTCCTAAAAATGCTTGAAACAATAGAACTAATGAAGCATTGTCAACATATTAGGACAGAATTTTATGGATACTTTTATATATCTGAAACAGAGAGGAACTTTCCTTTAGCTTTTCAAATGCCCATATATTATCAACAGAACTTCTTACTACAACATATTCGTTCTACTCAAGTACTTGTATATTAGGACAGAATTTATGGATAACTTTTATATATCTGAAACAGAGAGGAACTTTCCTTTAGCTTTTCAAATGCCCCTATATTATCAACAGAACTTCTTACTACAACATATTCGTCCTACTCAAGTACTTGTATCGTCCACATAACATATATTGTATTCATATTGATAAAAAATCTCCAAAATGGTGGACAGATGGATTGAGACAATTTACAAAGGTGTTTCAATAACATCTTTATATCTACAAAACAAGTAACATATTGGTTTATGGGTCTGTTTCAATATTAGATGCTCATTTAAGCTGTTTAAAAGATCTTGTAAATGTCACTGCAGATTGGAGATATGTTATAACTCTCAAAGGCACCAGAGATACCTCTAGTCACTAACAAAGAAATGGTAGATACCCTCATAAAGATGAATGGCACTAATATCATGACTGTTTATGGATGATGTTTTTACCAAAAAAACTATTGGATATAAATGGTTATGGCAATAAACAAATTGTTGATAAACAATATCGTACAAAATACAAAGGATCTCGACTAGGGGGATTTGCTTGATTTAGGGTCTAGGGGAGGAATTTTTTAATACTGTAAAACTAGGGAAATTTAGGTATTCTTAATGATTGTATGCATAGCAAATATAAATACTGAATTAGCATACACTTAGCAACTGAAACTGTAAATCAAGCACATATTTGTGTCATGAACAATTGCACATAGCAATGAATGATAGCATATCACACTTATATATAGTATCTGTTAATCGGTTTATTCACATTCACATACAAGAGTAACAAGTAGTACAAGTTACAAGACAGCCTTAGACAAGTTATACACAGCAGCTGCTGAGCTTCCGGTGTTTCAGACTGAGGAGTAGTTAAACTGTAGTTTACTTGTCTTTGAAACTTCAGTTTTGAATCACTTGGTTTAAGGTAATGGCTGAATGAATTGTTATTGAATTCAGACAGTTCTTTCGACTCAGAATGATCTTTTAATTGTTTATTTACTCATAAAGTTTAATTATAAGTCAGGGAAATCTAGGAAAATTTTTTAATCAATATTGTAGTTAAAAGAAAATACTGTTGTTGTATGAAATACAGCAATTACTAAGTACTAATATTATTTTCTTATCTTATGAGGTTGCATCATGAATGGTGAGTGACAGTCATCATTGAAATGGGAATGTGGTGAACAAGAGGTACATCAGCATGAATGATGACATGTCCTTACAACTGTCTCCAGTGGAAGAGGACTTCCTAAAGAAAGAATGAATTCTAAGCAGACTCTAGGAATCTTGGCATAACTATTAGCTCATTTGGAATTATTCCTACAGATTTCTTAGTGGACCTTGACTGCGACCTGCCTTACTTCATGGACACAGCATTAACAGATGGGAAAGAAATAAAATAAGTAACTGTTTTGCCACAGCATGCTGGAAAAAACATCAGAGTTACAAGTTGATAATACCATAATGAAAAACAGCTCCTATATTAAGCAATTATAAATATTTCTGATGTGAAGTACTATTGTTAAACCTGATAGTGTACAAAATAGTGTTGGATTATCAAGACCGTCGATAAGACTTGTTGAAGTGCATAATAAGCCATTTCAGTCAATAGAAAAGATGACGAAGCAAGATGCTATATAAAGTAGTTAAAATTTTCTATAGTTTTTCATTATTTTTATGTTAATAATATAACATACCTATATACTACTGAACCAATCAATGACTACCAAATGTTAAGAAGATAGATGAATATGAAAACCTAACAAAGATTTTATAATTACATCACTATGTGATAAACTCAGATTGTTTTTGTATTCTTTGATTAATATACCCATAATGAGTATACAAAGTAAGAAAGCAACACATGATACTATTAATTCTTAGTATATCAAAAGTTGACTTCCAATATGAGTGCTTTGTTCAAATTTGTGCATTGAGGTTGACATGTATTCTTGATTTTAATAAAACCTTCTCTACATGTTATATTTTGAGGTGTAGAATTAAGGGATGTATTTATAAAGAACCATTTCCAGTATCTTTAACGATTTACAGCATTGATAAATCCAACTTATTATCTTTTACTAATATGCTAGTTAATACATGCAATGCATAAGTTTTGATACCTTTAACATTAGCTTGCTATTGTGTGTCTCTTTTTGTCATTAAAAAACTCTTAACGTTTATTCATAACATTTGGATACGGGGAATTTAATGTTTATACTTGGTGTTTTAATCTGCGAGGTCAGCCCCTTTTCTTTGAATTCCATTTCTAAATGAAGGACTTTACCGGAATAATGGTGACTGTATTTTTTGTGACTTGTACATTTTTGGTAGTGTTTTTTACCATTTATTAGAAAATACTGAATTACAGAATGAAACATTAAGAAAGTACAGGTTTAGATTTGTTAGTGAGAGTACTGTACCATCAATGACCTACCCCATAAGTTCGTAGTATATATATCTGGATTATGCTCCCTCTTGCATTATTATAGAAAATAGCCATTAACCATATATCATAGAATTAGAGCTAATATATATTCATATAGTACTATTAATAAATAAAATACAGACATCAGGTCTCTTTACAGCAATAAGAAATTCTTATTAATGACATAACACTAATATAGCAGTGATAATATGCATATAATATTCTGTTCCGGATCATTGTACTCAAAGATATTAATCGCAAAATTAGTTAGTAAC
Source organism: Gigantopelta aegis (assembly GCF_016097555.1). Lineage (NCBI taxonomy): Eukaryota > Metazoa > Mollusca > Gastropoda > Neomphalida > Peltospiridae > Gigantopelta > Gigantopelta aegis. The sequence continues at coordinate 1,528 of NW_024533545.1, read as the reverse complement.
ATACATACTCCTTTGAAAACTAAGTTTGGATAGTTTCTTAACCTTAGTTGTACTCTAATTAACTAATTAATTTTATGGAATTGTCTGAAAACTGAATTAAAAAAATATTAAAAGAAAACAAAAGGTAGTGAAATCTTAGTTACAGTATATAACCAAATATTTTTAAAGCAAAAATGTGATATTCAGTAGATATTTTAAAAAATGAATTTTGATGTTTAATTAAATTGAAAACATGTTATATGCAAAAACAAAATTGGGTTTAGCAATTGAATAATTTAAGTTAGTCCAAGATACTAAGATTTCTTGTTCCAAGAAAAAAACAATGTTAATTTAAAAATTCTATTTTGTGATAGTGAAAAATCTTTAATTTAGCGAATTGTATATAATATGCTTTTCATTGATGAAAAAAATTTAAAAAAATATTAAATAAACAAAGATTTTAAATGTTTTACTTTTTAACTAAATAACCTTTGTTTTAGAGGTTTATAAAAGTGTTAAAATGAAAACAAAAGAAATAAAGATACAATAAAATCTTTTGTAGGAATTTTTAAAAATAAGTAAAAATTACAAGACAGTCTTTCTGTTAATTATACTAGGAGTTCCCAACACTATAAAATTATGCCTGTGGACAAATTTGCCCATTTGTAAATTAAAAGATTTTTGGAGCAAAAAAAATCTCACTTAACTTGTACAGATCCATTTCAAAAAGGAGAAACCCAAGGAATAGTCCATAAGAATGATGATTGACATTGGGGGTTGTATTTGTTCAAATAATGGGGCCATTTCCCAGGAAAAGTCCTAAAGCCCACATGAAATAATTGAGGAGCATAAATTTCAATTGGTAAACAAGGGCACGGGTTATAAAGAAAAACAAACAAAGACAATAAATAAAACATTTGCAAGAATATTTTTTTCAGTTCTAGGGTCTTTATTTTTGTAGACTTTGATTGAAAAATAGATTTTAAAGGTTAAAATTATTGTAAGTTTATTAAAAATATTATTACCCTGTGAATAATCCAAAAGCAACAAAGAAGTAGTTCCAAACCTATAACTCAATATGACAGTAAAGAATAGAAAGCATAGGTCCATCATATCAAAATTGGGAGGAAAAGATTTATCTAATTTTTAAATTCACGAAGGGGTATAAAACCTGGTTAAGGTTAACTAGACCGGAAATCAATATAATTTATAATTTTTATAAATTTTGAATACAAGGAAATATAAGCTAAAATGATTTGTTTCGCTATTTTTCATTCGATTACATGAAAGGGAAGAAACATTATAAAAAAATAGACAATGAAAGAAACCAAAATAGCATTTGAAAAGCATAATGAAAAAAACAGTCCTTATAAAAACAACATAAATTTCTGGTGTGAATAATATCAAAACCTGTAGGTACAAAAGGTGTTGGATATTAAGACTTAAAAGATGTTGAACGCAGAGTAAAAACCATTTGTCAAAGAAAAGAGTGATAAGTGCTTGTAAAAAATAAAAACCTTCCTCATTTTTTTTTAAAAATTATAAATAC
>NW_024533544.1:0-37427 GCF_016097555.1 Gigantopelta aegis | reverse complement strand
ATAAAAAAAATTTTTGTACCTTTGTAGATTATCCATTTTAGTACATTTTGTATGGAGAACCAGTTATCAAAGCCTGATTAACCCACATTCTCTGATTCATGTTGACCTGACTGGAGAACCTCTGGTTAAAAGATGAGGGCGATCAACTACATCGAACATCCATAGATTTTTATACTATAACAGTATATCGAGACAATGAGAGCCCGTTATGGAGAGGCAGCAAAAGAGGGAGAATTTAATCGTCATTGTTGTGGCTGTTGTTTCTATTCCATGTGATATAGGGAGCACTTGTATTCCACAGAAATCATTTAATGGTATATTATAACTATGTTTAAATAATATAGATGACAATAGTTAAAAAGGAGCACCATGGTGCATGAATAACATCACTAAATAGACAAATATTAATTCAATAGATTATAGATAACAGTTGTGTGCTCTTCTATACAGGTCAATTGGCCTATATATACAATCATACACTTGTCCTAAGGTACAATATTATATTGTTACTGCTGAGTTGTATTAATGTTGGAATATACTACTACAATTAATACGGAACATGGAATTCCCTTGTTCATATTAGTTATTGCTGATTATAGAAAACTTCAAGCATTTCGTAAAATCCCCAGTTTCCAGACCGGAATTACTGATGTTCAAGTACCAAAGAGAGGTAATCTATTTTATTCTGAATGTTATCATCGGTTGGTTGTGTCCCATCTACTGAATCTGATCTACATTGAGTAAGTTAATTCATTTTCCATCCCTCCATTTTACTATCATATAGATTTGTTCATCAATTCCATCTCATCCAGATGCGAAGCAGTGCTCGCAATATCGTATAATGAGAAGGAGGGCACCCTCATGGGGTAAGAGAGTCAATATTATTATAAAGTAATTTATCATTCCACTTAGGTCCGAGTTAATGTATATTCTCATTTTTGGGATCATTTTTTTCGTGCCATAGCTATGATCCTAGCATTGATTTTCATGATTGTACCACTTGCTTTGACTAACTTTTGGTGCTAAACCCTCTGATGAAGGTATAGTCTCAACCCCATACCAGTGTTTGAGAATGAGACTTTTGTTTTAGGTATCCCTAGTCTGTTTACTTTAGGAGTAGTACGTAAGGGGTGAGTCCAACACGCCCTCCGTAGTGAGGTTAGTCGTCATGTGACTGATGATCGCGCTGTGATCGATCACTAGTTCATATAAATATAACCCCCCGTAGGCTCGAAAGGTACATTTATACAGTAATCGCTATTAGATGGAGAACCAGGTTACAGTCAGGGACAATACTGATAAGTATAATAAATGGATTATTTTAGCCTATTTGTCTAAGGAATTACTCCTCCTTTTAAAACCAAGAATCTTTAAACCAGATGCATACTCTTGCGTGTTTCGGGTTGGAGAGGAGGGGTTAGTAAAACTCCATTATGATATTTTATAATTATATAAATCAAGGTCATTTATGATGTAGACTCTGGGTATTTGCTACTTTAGCTATGATGCGGTCAATCTGCTCTTTGTCGCATTAACGAGAGGGCTAACATCCCTGATTGAGTTAGTCCCTAATAATTACATCACTATTATAAATTGTGTTTAATCTTATTTCCAGGGGAGGTATCTATGCACCCTGGAGCTGCTTAGTAATTGTAAAACTGACATTGTTCACAATTTAGAAGTCAAACGGCTAAAAGTCAAGCTGTTTGTTGTTGAACAAATTTTAAAAATAAACACCACAGAAAATTTGAGTGTCAATATAAACTTCAAATTGTATCTCAGTATGTCATTGTGTTGGTTAAAATTTGTTCACTAAGTTCCCAATGTTGCAACACGCTGTACCATGACTTTGAGCTTATGAGAGGTTACAACACACTGCCACAGCGATACTATACTAAAGTCCACTAATACCCCATCCATTTAATGGATGGGCTGCATAAACACAATACACTGAAACAGCTTAGGAGTCACACACACAGGGTTAAAATTCATAAATTACATGTATATTACTTAACACCAACTGACTAGTTAATGGCTGAACAATTACAATGTAATAGTTTATACATACAAACTAGCCTTTCTCATAAGTTGATGTGGGTAAGAGATTTACCAAGGATGTACAGCATTAAAAGAGATACCATCTCCAATGTTTTATTGTCTATGGGGGTGTTGTGTTAATAGGACGACAACACAATTTAGAAGAAACCATATGCTGCAAATCCATTATACGTAGTAATCTAAACACATAGTCCAGTATATTTTATAAACTCACCAATGTGACTCTGAAACAACAACTCAAAAGTTTACTGCTTTGCTAATACGGAGATTTACGGACATATTTAGTAATTGCTAATAATTAAGTTTTGTCAAGTGCTGGTAAAGCTTGCATCAGTGAAATAAAGAGGGCATCTCCTGGAGAATAGACAATATGATCTCGTGGTATTGGGAGTGACTGGCTACACTGGTAAGTATGTGGCTGAAGAGATATATCGCCTCCAAGTAGAAGAAAAGCAATCATTGAAGTGGGCGGGTAGCTGGAAGAAGCCCCCCCAAGATCAGATAAAGTACGAGATACTTTAATAGGTACTACCATACTATCAAATAATGATGTCATGGTATTTGTATCTATTTATAGAACTTGGTATTGAGGATGTGGACATTATTGTAGCTGATGTCAGTGATCAAGATTCAATTGAGACAATGTGTGGGCGGACTCGTGTAATAATTGCGATGTTGTTGGACCAGTAAGATAATGTTTATGTATCCATTATGTAGTATCTATCATTTTAGTACATTTTGTATGGAGAACCAGTTATCAAAGCCTTATTAATCAACATTGTGACTATGTTGACATCACTGGAGAGCCTCTGGTTAGGTGACATCATTATAACATCATTATTATATTACTATAAATAGTATATTGAGACAATGAGAGCCCGTTATGGAGAAGGCAGCAAAAGAGGCAGGAATTTTATATCGTTAATGTGTTGTGGTTTTGTTTCTATTCCGTGTGATATAGGAGCACTTGTATTACAGAAATCATTTAATGGTATATTAAAACTAAATTTGGATGAATAGAGATAGTTAATAACAATGGAATGAATAACATCACTAAATAGACAGATGGATTAATTCAATAGTGTATAGATAACAGTTCTAGTCTATTACAGGTCAATGGCCTATATAGAATCATACAATGTGTCCTAAGGTACAATAGTATTGTTACTGCTAGTTGTATTAATGTGAATAGGCTACTACAATTAATACTGGAATGATGGAAATTCTTCTTGTTCATATTATTATTGATTATAGAAAAACTTCAAGCATTTCGTAATTCAGTGCAAGACCTGAATTACCTGATGTTCAAGTACCAAAGAGAGGTAGTCTCTTTTATTCTGATGTTACTCATGGTTGGTGTGTTTCCATCTACTGAATCTGATCTACATTGTGTAAGTTATTTCACTGTCCATTCTATTTATTTACTATCATCTGTTCATCCATTTTCATCCATTAGATGCGAAGCAGTGCTCAATATCGTAATGAGAAGGAGGACACACCATGGTAGAGATTCAATTATTATTAAAGTAATGTATCATATCCACTTAGGTCCGAGTTAATGTATATTCTCATTTGGGATCATTTTTTCGTGCCATAGCTATGATCCTAGCATTGATTTTCATGATTGTACCACTTGCTTTGACTAACTTTGGTGCTAAACTCTTGATGAAGGTATAGTCTCAACCCCATACCAGTGTTTGAGAATGAGACTTTTGTCTTAGTATCCTAGTCTGTTTACTTTAGGAGTAGTACGTAAGGGTGGTCCAAACTCGTAGTGAGGTTAGTCAGTGACTGATCATGTGATCGATCACTAGTCATATAAATATAGGTAGAGAAAGGTACATTTACAGTAATATTAGATGGAGCAGGTTACAGTCAGGACAATACTGATAAGTAAATAACTGTCTTTCCTATTTGCTAAGATTACTCCATTTTTAAACAGAATTAAACCAGATGCCTTCTTGCGTGTGTTGGGTGAGAGGAGCAGGTAAACCTCCTCATTGTATTTTTTTATAATTAATAATATCATTTCTTTAGAGCCTGGGTATGTTGCTACCTCAGCTATGATGGTCCAATCTGCTCTTTGTCTCATTAACGAGAGGGCTAACCTCCCTGATGAGTATGTCCCTAATAATTATCACTATTATAAATTGGTGTTTATTTCCAGGGGAGGTATCTATGCACCTGGAGCTGCTTTTGGTAAAAACTGACATTGTTCACAATTTAGAGTCAACCGGTAAAGTCAAGTTTTTTGTTGAACAAATTTAAAATTTAAAACACCAGAAAATTGAGTGTCAATAAACTTCAAATTGTATCTCATTATGTCATTTTTGTTTTTAAAATTTGTTCACTAAGTTCCCATAGTGCAAACAGCTGTACCATGACTTTGAGCTTCATGAGATGGTCAACAACTGCACAGCGATATATATAAAGTCCCACTAATACCCTCCATTAAGGGATGAGCTGCACTAAACACAATACTTGAAACAGCTTGAGGCTACACACAACAGGTTAAAAATCAATATATTACATTGTATATTACTTACCACTGAACTAGTTAATGGCTCTGAACAATTAAATGTAATAGTTTATACATACAACTAGCCTTTCTCATAAGTTGAGTGGTAAGAGATTCCCAGGATGTACAGCATTAAAAGAGATACCATCTCCAATTGTTTGTTCTATGGAGGTTGTTGTGTTAATAGGAGAACAACACAATTTAGAAGAAGAACCATATGCTGCAAATGCATTGTATGTATTATGTGATGGTATGTTGTAGAATTTGTAGATCTAAATGTGAAGATTTTGGAGCAGGATACCTACTTAATAAAATAGTTAGTTAGTTCGTGTATTTTTATAAAACTCACCAATGTGACTCTGAACCTGGAGACAACAACAACTCGACGCGATGGTTTTGATTTGCCAGTTCATTTATTAACAATTTTATTAGAAAAAAAATGACCAAGATAGTTGACTGCAAAGTGTCGTTCAAGTCCATCTTCACTCAACTTAAAGTCCTGGCTCAAATATTCCAGCATTACATACTAATATGTGAAGTGGTAGACCTGATGGCTATGAAAAAACTCTGAAAATATTTTAACACTTCGTAAAGAACCAAGGTCTAAGTCCCGATATTCAATACGAGCTGAGGGCTGTGAGGAATATAAATAACCACACCCATTTTAATTAGCACAACACTCAATAGCTGTCTTGTAAACCTTTTACAGCCATCCATACCACGCCACGATCTCGACAGGCCAATATCACATGAGCACCATGTGATGCTAACAGCGAGCTGTCTCAAACCCTAGTTAATTGATTTATAAATGATAAGTTTATTAAAACTTTAATTTCTATACCTAATCCAGAGTTGGCACCTGTTACTATAGCAAACCTTTCCCCTGTAGTTTTCAATGTTCTCTAAGACATCGTCAGCTTTGGAATAAGGTTTGAGGCGATGTTGTAAAGGATTAAATGAACGTATCCCATATTGTTCTGGAAAATCATAGGCCATCTTGTTCAGAAGACGGGTCCAACTTTAGTACACACACCATCTAAATGACTTAAGAAAACATTTGATATTATACAACCTTGTTCTTTATAAAATAGTATCTGCTGTTCTATAAAATAGCAGGCAGTGTTACTAATTTTAGAGTTATAGTTACTGATCTGATGTAATCTTATAGGTACTGTTAAAATAATTAATTGAGTGGGTGGGATAACTTACTCTACATAAACAAGTGTATCGTCATCATCTCTGAATAGTTGCCAGCCATATGGGAGATCTATACAGTACAATATCTTAATGAGTGGGTGGAGCTAAACTAATTATACATGTACATACAAGGTTGGACTCGATATTTTCATTTTGGTGGTAGGGTGTGGCCATTGGGTATCCCTTTCAATATGACTATAATTATTAGAAAACACTGACAGAGTAATATTGAATTTATTACTTTACAAAGAAGACTCTTCCTTCAGGAGTTACTCTAGCGTCCCATCCTGTGGGAAGACGAGTTATATCTTCCTCTGGACCTCGACCCCAGTACGGTAGACTCTCTAGAGGATCAGGATAGGGAGGAGATACCCACATCACACTACTTCAGCCATTTATTAATTAGAATAGGATATCCCTTCCAAATTGAAATTAATTAGTTAATGACCTCATTCCATTCTGTTTACTTTGGCACTTACTCAGCGTTTTAAGTTGATTAATACAAGAGTTTCTCGTTCTCCATAACCTCAATAAAAGTTTACTACAAGTAAAGACTCTCTCATTTTATCCAGAGAAAGATACCAAAGCTTACTATATACTCTTCAAAAAAGGCGGGAAGTCAGGACTCCTGGTGATCCATTGAAAACAACTAACTGCTTTTTCTCTCATTACTATTTGACATTACATCAAGTACTTCATTAGTGTCCTCATCACTCCTATTATTACAGGAGTAAGAGGATAACGTCAGTACCATACAACTAGATTGGACAATATTACATACAGTTTATTAGAAGTAAGTTGATGGCTCATATGTTTAGTATTAACAACATCAGTACTCTTCCGGTACATTCTTGTAACAAGCCCCCTATATCAGCAGTATCTAGTAGACTCTCATCATTTCTTCAATCTAACTTGAGGAACATTGAAAACATTTGATTGACGTGTCAATATAACCACACCCCATTAAACGAGATGAAGCTATTGGAGAATGCTAAAACTAGAACAGTATTAGTAGTGCATTGAGTATCGATACTGGTCACTGCCGTATCAATGGACGGTATGTTTAAATGAATGGATGGCAAATGGATGAATGGACATTTAAATATTGACATATCAGATAAAAGGATAGATAAAGAAATGGATTAATAAAGAGAATAGACACAATACAAGAGATTAGTGACACATTATATTATGTTTATAATAACATTTTAAATATATAACTCTAATGAGTAGATATTGAATTTCTATAGTACAATATCCTCTTGGCATTGTTTAGTTATGTACATGTAATTACGTGTATATTGTGATTACATTAACGGTCATTGTATAATGACCCTAATGATCTTATTGTTAAATATATGGCATGTGACCATTGTCATGTGACAATAGCAATATGATAACATAGTATTGACAGTTTTAATTCAATTTCATTAGTAATTAGTTTTAATATTACCAGACCCTTGCTAATAATATGCAAACCAGTACTATTATTACCAGATCCAGTATTAGGGTTCTGACCACTATTTTTAAACAATGACTATTATTGTGCTTTGGTGTTTATGTACGATTGATAGCTTTCATATTCATGACTAGCTCTCATGTTGGAGGTATAAATATGAATATCTTTAACAGAGTCATGAATATTATTAACCCTGTAGTTGCTACATTATGACTCCTACAGGTTGCCATGACATTATACATGTCCACATCAACTATGGGTAACAATTTTATAGTCTTTGCTTAATTCATTGTTTAATTGTGACAAAGCTAAGTTATGACAATCGTTAGAAATATTTGACTTTGTTAGCCTTATAATAAAAATGGTCTGATGATGTGTGCTCTGCATTGTCACTATATAAACTTCCCACTGAGACACTATGTAATAGTAGTAGGTTTTACAACTGTATGTATATGAGTTATATATCAAGTAACACACTTTCTCTTATCATTAGAGTTGAGAGTTATTCTGTAAAATGGCAGGCAATGATAAAAAGTTGTTATAAACAGCTTTCAAATCAGAAGGACAATCATCTGGTACTACGGCTACTGTTCAAAAAAAGCCTTGTCTCCACCTCAGACTCTTGTTGGGTCTCCAGTTTATGGAAGTCAAATTCTTCCTCCCTCTGGAATGCCTTCAATATTAGTTCGTACTATTAGTGGATGTAGTAGTCACAGTGATAGTTCTGGACCACAGTTCAGGGACACTGTTTCCTTAGTAAAACATTGTTTTATCTAAAGTCCACTCTTAATGCTTCGTTTTATCCTGATTATGACTTCTCTGATGCCAAATCAGATGAGTTTTAGTCGTGAACCGTCTATCCAGTGGGTCATGGATGCTGTGCGATCAAATTTATCACCAGCTTATTGGTGAAGTATTTGGTGTACTGGAGTCACAGCTATGGGCAGCCATTGATGAAGAAATACAACTCAAAGATAGCGATATATACAGGTGAGTGTTGTTATTAGTAAATGTATGTTCATTCTCCTTATATGGGCATGCGTGTTTATATTGCATAATTATAAGTCATGCACTGGAGTGGTTGCCATAGTAACATAATTAAAATTTCATTTTCTAGCGTCAGAAAAAGGAGTGTGATTTTATATTGATAAATTGTTGCCTTTTATTTGTAGGGAAATTTTAGACTAAGTCATATAATACAGGTAGGGAAACTGTATGAAGAAATGCCTTTTATGGCAAGCAACCCATAATACGTAGATTAGTAGAGTCTAGATGACTAGCATAGTATCCTTCTCTAAAGTGTTAGGTGGGATTTGTCCCTTCTTTAATATAAAGTGTTTAGCTGAGGGTATGCCCCTGTACTATATACAGTATTGTGTCAAACCTAGCTATTAACAATGTTGAATAGTTCTCTAAAAAGGTGTGTGTTCTATTTATAGTGCAACTTTAATGACATCATGTTTATGTTATAAATAGAATTGAGGTTCTTTTTGTCTTTAGTTATAATGCTGATCTTGAATCAGATCCATATGGTGAGGAAGGTAGCCTGTGGTCATTTAACTATTTCTTCTACATATAAAAAAACTTAAAAGAATTTTGTTCATTTAACTTCTCTTGTCATGCAACCAGGTACAGTGGGTGTGGCTTATAGTAACTTATATTCTTGTTTTTCAATGTAGTCCAACTGTTGATGAGACAGTAACTGAGGAAATGGACTTGGAGGTGTGTCCATCTCTAAGTTTTGAGGAGAATGATCTCTCTGGTTTTGAAGGTTAATATGTTATGGAATTTTACCAAATAAGGCGTTAGATGTTGTTGTATACAGCTTTTCAGAACAAGTGCTCTAGATTATTCCTAGAGCCATCTCATATTATACAGGCTATTACAATGTATGGTGTACAAAAACAAGCCTATGCCTGCCCTTGGGCCATGTTCTAAAAATAGTAACACATGACGTCATAGCTATGTCTATAAATAAAGCACTTATGTGGGTTATACAATCACAACATGAGTCAGCAATTTTACTCTTGTCTCCTCTTCATAGCCACCTCCTCAAATCCTCAACATCAAGAGTTAAATCTCTTACTAGACACAACCCTTTAATCCCTCTCTTTATTAACCCCTTCAAAGTATCCTGTCATATGTCATCACCCAACTCATATTATTAGAAAAAAGATAACTGTATTTTAATATAAAGTTCTTTATTTTTAATTTTTCAAAAAAAAAAACATATTGCACAACAACTAAAAAGACAAGAGGTGAACATTAAAAATGATACAAACAAATTACGCGCTTTTTTGCAATAGATTGAAGTGATACCTGAAAACAAAACTGCCCAAAACAGAGGCAAACAAAAGATACATATAGTTGATACATGAGGAGATATATAAAAAATACATCATGTGCCCATATAAGGGCAAAGGGTAACATGCAATTTGGAGAGAAACATCAAATACGACATTGTTAAAAATGGATCATCCCTTATGCAGCAAAGGGAGAATAAACATCACAAAAACACATATTTAAATATAATAATATAATAATATATATTTGTTAATGTAGTAATAAGTACATGTACATTTGGTGAGAATTGACTCCTAACGAATTACTACTTACAGAAACTATATCATTACAAATACTGTAGGAGTACACTAACATATAATAAATAGTTATTTTAAGGGTGACTTTAAAGACAGCAAAAGAAATAATAGAATTTGAGAAGACTAACAAAAAATTAAACAAAACAAATAAAAACTTACAGGAGAACAATAGAGAGAGAGAGAGAGAAAGGAGTTAGTTAAATTTAGCGTGACATTTCACCTCGTTCTAATGATTGAGCTTTTCTTTTCCACGAATCAGCTTCACGTTCTAAATGTTTAACTTTGTCCTGAAGTTGAGCAATCTGCTTTTGGAGCTCATCTCTCTCTTTTTCAAGTTGGTTCTTCTGTGAGACTCTCCGTACACGAGAGTTGTAAGCATAACCTCTATTTTTAAGAGTCCTTCTTCTTTTCTTTAACTGTTTTTACAACATCTTTTCTGGTAAATCTCTACAGATAGTATTCAAATCTCTAGCACTGAGGCTAACTAACTGCTCCTCTGTTAATTTTTGAATTGGTCCTTTTAGATCCAAATCAGAAGGAAGCGCAGTTGAAACTGGGAGGTGTCACCCCGTATCGTCAAAGAGCCCTCGGATTCTGGGACTGTAAGGAGAAGCAATTGAATCCATACCACTTTGAATTTGATACTCTGCTCCGACGGGAGGGAGTTGATTGGCCATACTAACTGGTTGGAACGCCATTGGCATTTGGTTTGAAGCTTGTGGAGTCAGCCAAAAGTTGGTTTGAAAATGAGTCTCAAGCTCTAACCTTTGCTGCCGCGCGATCAAAGATGCCCCCTCCAACGGCGGGGTCAATTTTGCCGTCCATCAGGGGTCCATGACTGGCTGCTTCAGTGAAGTGTATTTTAGTATCAGTAAAATGGTCTTCGAAGAAAAAAGGTTGATCAACAAAGTCTAATAATCCCTCTGTCGCAGGTACTTCAGCTGCACTGCCGTGGGATATGTAATTGTAGCCAGAGTCCACTGTGGGCATATCTGCCATTGCATTCACTGGACTCTCGGGATTGCGACGTCTCCGACTACGCTTAGTCGCAGAAAACTACACAATATATCAAATTATAGCAAACAAAAAGCTTACTGCTTTCAATACTAACAGCTCAGCAGCGCTCCTCAACTCTGACACTGCAGAAACTTGTTTCAACGTGGCCTGCAACGAAAAAAACGTCATTTTATACTCGCCGCCACATTCCCGCGAGCGGATGGTGCAATGTTAATTGCGCAATGCGTCATGTGATGGGGCAGTGCAAAGAACGAGTTTATATAGGTATGTTTCATATAAATCTCTCTCATTTTTTTAAATAATACCTTTATGAGGTGTAAGTTATACAGATTGTATCTTATTAAAAACTTAGTTAATAAGTTAGACAATATTAATACAATTGTGATCTGATGTTTTAAATAACGGTAATCTCATTGTGTCCATATAATTATTGTATTGTTTGTTGGTTGAGGTTAAGTTATATATAAACATTTTGTTGTTTACAGTCAACATAGATTCTAGTTAAATAGTTCATCTATACATATACAATAAAGTCAATCTTTATACAAGGAAATGTAACAAATTTGAAACCAACGTTCTCTTTGATATAATTATATTAACATAACTTCATTAATAGGATTAGAGATGGTTCACTGAATGTAATACTTCATAATATTATGACATGAGTATATCACACACTAGCTCAATGTCAGGTCTAAATTTTAACTCCTGGTGGACTGACGAAGAAGCCCTACATGCTATTAAGGACTACATCTTTACCCGTGGTCTCTTGGTTTCTGATGGAGGTGGTTATACCAACTTATCTGTGACTCTCAAACCTTCACCATTTCCACGTGACTTATTCCAACATGCTACATCTATACAAATGTCATTTAATATTTACTAGATGTAGTAAGCCAAGATGACCAATTTTTAAGGGAAACATTTCAAAAGTAAACTATTAATATATAGTCTTATTGTATTTAATATACAATGTAACAAATTTTATATTCTTTTTATATATTGTGAATTGATTTTGTTATTGTTTATATTGTGTAGGATTGTAAAAGCTGATGAGTTTGTTAAAACACTTATTTGATATTTACAATGAAGTTCAAAAACAAGGCAATCTACAAGTAAATTAAATTTTATATAATATTACAATTTTACTTGTAACAGTATTGCATAATGTTAAGCTATCATAACAAACTTGTATGATTTCAACCAAGCAAGTTCAAGCCTGCAGCTAATGAATATTCATAAGTAATAACCATATTCATGATGGGGATTTCCCCGGTGATCCCCTGGGTATCTTGCTCAATATTAATCTAGTCTATTATAGTTTGACTAAAAAGGGTGTGTTGTTTTTTCTTCAGAATTTCCAAGAAATGAAAATTCATGAAGTAGAAAAATAAATATACAAATAAAATTTATAATAATTACAACTTTGTACTCTATAACTTAATTATTACGTAACAATTATTACATATCAATTATTACATAGCACGGATTTCTTCCTTCTTCCTTGCCAACAGACATTGCACAGTTAGAGAAAGGAAAACATATTTGATAAAAGTTTCTTTTCTCCATTGTTTGTATGTGTTTGCTGATCTAGTCCTTCAGTGTTTATTTCATTGACATTGTTGTTTAGCTACTTACAAGTTGTTTCTTGTTAGCAGTTTATATGACAACCAATATGTCAAGACCATTGAGCATATTACAAAACATTTCAGCAGTTTTAATGTGAAGATATCACTTACCATTTTTAGTATCATAAGAATGGTGTTTATTGCATATGACATTCACATCAACTATACAGTCTAATGTATTGATAGAATTGTTAACAAAATGTATAAAAGTTGTTAGAACAGTATGTGAACAAAAGACAAACACACATTGAGTTTATAAGAATTTGCTTGTCACCTTAAGTGGTTGTAGTCATAATCCCTTTCTCCCATGTGTCAGGTTATTGTTTATTTTATTATGAAGTAAAGCTTGCTAGTTATAAATCATTTTGTTTTTATATCTATTTATCATTAAACATTGACACACTCACATATAAACTTCAAAGGATATCTATCTGGGGACAGACATGAAAGCAGCTGTTTATGATAGTCTTCAGACAAGAATGTTGTTGTATGTAATATATATAATAATGTAGGCATGTATATTATGTAACGTATACATGTACTCATTGTACATGTACTGACGCCACCTGTATGCATTTTTAAGCTTTTGTTTACTTCCTTTGCCTTCTCCCTCAAAGGAAATTGATAACTGTTATAACTGTTGTTTGTAGTAAAGAGCTCATTTATAGGATAAATGAGATATATTTTATAACAGGATATTCTTGGGTTATATTCCTGTTTTAATAACCCCAGTATTTTAAATAATTAATTGTCTTAATTAACAATGAGTTGTTGTGTTTAGAGTGACAGGTGTTAAAGAATTACAACTCACATGTTGTGTAATGCTCAGTAATGATGAATACATTGTAACTCAAAGGAGACCAACAACAAAAAGATTAATAATATTCATAGCTCCCTTTGTTTAGTTAAGGTCAAATGTTAATTGAACATCATAGGCCACAATTATCTGTTGTCATGGTAATAGTAATTAAGTGGCATTCCCAGGGTAAATCCCCAAATAAGAAATACACACCAATAATGTATAACACATTTTCAATTGTCATTTCTGTATATATATATTTAGTAACAATGTTACTAAATATAGTAACATTATAGGTTGAGTAGGGATTGTCCAAGGTGATATCCCTATCACCTACTGTCTCAATAACAAACATTTAATTAATTTTTATTCCTTTCATGTTAGGAGCATTCTTGTGTAAAGGCTTCGTTGTTAGTAATGATATTCATAGAGGTATTAACCCTATTAATTTTGTTTTTAATAGGTTACTACTTTTGGTGTTCATCGTTCTGACTATCTGGTGGATTTTCAGCAGTCAGATGATGGTCATGTGACTTTAGGATTGAAACAAGTTGAAATAAATACAGTTTCAACAAGTTTGTCCGGACATGGATACAAAATGAACTCACTGCATAAGTCAGTTTTATGCCATCTATTTATTAAGTCATTTGTCCTTTTTAAAACTATATATCCATTATTTGACCTCTATTTGTCCATTTATCAAATTATCTGTCATATTTATACATCTACCTGTCCATTTCAGATATATTCAGACACGTTATTCACCCTCCACATTAATGGAAGTAAGAGACACCACGCATATAATTATATTATGTTGTCATGTCTTTGGCAGCATTTAGATAATCACTGTTTAACTGGTTACGTTGATGGGATAGCTACTGCTTGGAAGGAATATGATAATGACAGGTTTGTATATTGTTCTCTCTCACTAATATATATAGTTTATTTCTAGTGCTATAGTATTATTTGTAGTTGGTGAAAAAGAAAGTAATATTATTGATCATCGAGAAATTGAATTCAATCTTTGGGAAAGGTCAGAAACTCTTGAAATAATAGATTGTGTCTATCCATTCATCTATCTGTTCGTCCATCTTCCATTTATCCATTCATCTATCTGTGTATCCATGATGTCCAAACTGTTATCAATTGTTTGATCTATCGATAACACTTATTTCTATCACTATATCATGTCCGCCCGCTAGTTGTAAACTGTTTGTATATCAACATACAATTACCAGCTGTAGACTAGAAGATAATACACAACACATAGTATAGTAACACAGCCTAACAGTGTTCACTACCTACCACTGACAACACTGTCAATTAGTGATGCTAGATTATAGATTATAATAACTTATAAATTATGTTATGTCTGATAGGACACTCAGTAAAGCCTTAATTGTCTAGTTATTTTAATTGGATGTGTTTTGAAGGAATTTGTAAGGTAAAAATTTTGATAAACCAAGGCTTAAAATTTAAATTAGTTTAAAATAAAAATACCCTGCTAACCGCCTCCCTCATTGTGAGGCTTGTAGCAGAGTATGACTTGATGACATCATATGATGTCATGTTATTGTTGTTGCAACTCCATGCTGTGACATCATATGACATCATTATCTTTATATAGATATTCTATATCCACAATGAGGCGGACATTACGTCAGGTTTCTGAGCAAGCAAAATTGACACAAACAAGAACCATTATTATGTGAGCAAGATTTCCTACGTAAAGTCTTTGATCTCCACCCCTGTCTATTAAAAAGAATTATCACTTAGTATATCGACATACTAGACTGTATATAAGTATTATATATGCTTTGAAGTTGAACTGTTTTGTTACTTGCTCCCTTAGTGTCCTAATATGTCTGTGGGAAGATGCATATGTTATCAGTGTGTCATGCTCTCTTTGATCTTGTAACTATGGTACTTGTATAGATTCCTTATACACTAGCTAACAGAATTTGCACCTGTTGTATTGGTCATTTATGTTAACCCTTTATGTACTTTATGTCTAGTCATGTGATAACAAAACATTGATGAGTTGAGCACCTGCCAACAATAGCATGATAATCACTATTATTGATAATTATCACTTTAAATGTATTTCAATATAATGCTAGTCTCCTCTTTTTATAGAGATGACAAAGAGATTGCTGTGGCTTATTATAGAACTGGCTATATACCAGAACATTATCCATCAGACAAGGTATATGATATAGGCACAATATTTAATGATGATTGTTTTATTTTTGAGCATGTCAAAATCAGATTGGCATAGCTGAAAATTGGTTAATGTATTATAAAAACAATGGTATTAATTGTGGTCTGAGCTATGATAGCAGGGTTCACTTGTGGTTAAAATTATGTATAAAGATGCTTTATGAATATTGTGTTAGTGGTAAGTTTGGAATGAACATTATTAAAACAACCAAGACAGAATGGCGACTAAAAAGTAATAGTTGGGCGGAGTGTGGTAACAAGGCGGAGTGCAGTGACTAGGCGGAGTTCATTGTTTGTCAACTACAAATATATTTTTTAATTAGGAATGGGAAGGGCGGAGACTTCTAGAACTTTCTAAAGCCACTAATTGTCCATCAATTCCATATCACTTGGTTGGGTTAAAGAAAACACAACAAGTATTATCTAATCCTAATATACTTGAAAGGTGCGTATGTATGTGTGTGTGTGTGTGTCACATGTGATTCTAAGAAACACTATGAATAATGAAATATTTGTGGAGGGTAGTCAGGTGTTATTACAATATAATAATAACAATTTTATATTAAGATAGACTTCAGGGGGGGGGGATATATTTATAGTATGTACTTTTATTGTAATAAGTTACTGTGAGAAAATATGTATTGTATAAATTCATTTTTAACTGACGACTTACCTCCGAGCTTGATATTTATAATTAACCATCCCTTGTTGCTATAGTAACTATAACTATTTTATTTATAATATACAGATATTGTACTAGCAAAACTGCTATAGAGAATATGAGAAGTACCTTTACAGGATTATATACACTAGATCAGGTATAATCCTATTGTGTAATATATAATACACTCTATTATAATATTAGATATAATAGATATCCTCACTATTGTTAGTAATGTAATGAATCTGATTATTATATTATGAATAATAATCCAATAAAAGGATGACACTAGTAATACTTAAAGGAAAACATTATTTCCTTGTCTCTTGTATTGATGGGATGGTTTCCTGAGAATACTGTGAATAACAATACAATATGCATTGTCATAGTTCTGACCATACATTATAATAAGTTCTTAAGAATTAATAGCATATTTTAAAGAAGATTTTATTTGTTCTGAAGAATTATAATATATGCTATCATTGTTTCTGAAGAACTATAACTAACATTATAAACTTGTACTATTATCATTAAAGATTAAATTGATTACAATTATTATTATTATTATATTAATGTAATATTAACATTATATCTAGACTCCTGAAGGAGATAAAGCTGTCCAATTGGCTTTACAAAATCCTCATCGATTTGTCATGAAACCACAACGAGAAGGAGGAGGTTAATTATGTAATATACTATGAATATTATTGTAACTACTTATATTGCATCATACAATTCCAGGGGACCTTTATTGTTATTTTTACCATATTTGGTAAAATTTGATAATCACTCTCATGAATAATAATCAATATTAATGATATCATAATGATATCATTACTCTTTGCAGGTAATAACTTGTATGGAGAAGATGTTAGGAAAGCTTTAACTAAATTGGGATCATCAGTTGAAAGAGACCAATACATTTTAATGGACCGTATTAATGCACCCTCAATTAAGAGTGTATTATTAAAGAAGGGAAAACAGTTGCCACGGAAACAAAAGTGATCAATGAATTGGGAATATATGGGATTTTTGTCAGGTATAGTATGGATGGATGGATGGATGGATGGATGGATGGAGAGACAGGATATGATCAACGTTGGGAGAATATATTGCTTGTTAACAATAATGTTTATTTACAAAGAATGTAAATATTAGTATATAATTCAACCATAAATAGTAATAAAAGAGAAATGGGTTCTTTCCTATACACATACCCACTAATAGATTCATATTCTGACTATCTATCGGATAATTGAGTGGGTGGAACATCCCTTAGTACTATGATAGTGAGTGTGTTATAATTCAGTATATCTGAACTGCACTTTAGTGCTTTTATTATAGTAGTTTTCAAAGCAACTCTGTAATATAGATAGACTGTACAATGCAAATTATATATTGTAAATATAATCATAGTCTACTTAGAGAACACCTTAAGATCACAATGATATAGGCAGTTACTTCAGAATAAATAAAGTACAAAAATAGATCATCAATTAAATACAAATGGAATGAAATAAATCAAAGACATATTGCTGATCATAGATATAATTATTAAAATAGATGGTAATTTATTGTTACATAATGCTGTGCTATCTAGTGCTGGGTTTTTTCATATGTTATGACAAGCTAGCCTGTATGGAATCCTCTCACTCAATCTTACCACTTTTTATTTAATAGTAGATGTATTATTACATGTCAATTAAATGTCAGATGATGTCATCATGTTAAGTAAGCACATTCCTAATGAATACTAATAAGTTATTCATAGTCCCATATAATTAATAACTTACTCATATTGAAAGTTGACAATAACAATAACAATAACGATACTTCTATTTTTAGTAACAAACTACATCATTGTTGTTTTGCTATTCTTGTTGTCTAGTCAAAAAGGATATCTAGACAAATTAATTTGTTAACAGTGGGTATTTTTTTTAATACTATGGTATGCATATTAGGAATTCTATTAAATCACTTATATAGTAAATAATATAATCTATAAAACAAATAAGATAAGATAATACAAGAGTTGTACTTCATTTATACTATATATAAATATTTTAGGAAAGGTGATTGTGTCTTGATGAATACTAGTCCAGGTCACTTGGTAAGATCCAAGCCACATAGTAGTGATGAAGGGGGTGTGGTTATTGGGATAGCTGCCTTGGATTCACCTTGGTTGGTATCAAGTGAAGATTATATCAAGTCCATTGCAGATCAAGACTAATAATATTATCATTATAGATTTTTAATTAATAATAATAATCATTATCATTATTATTCAGAATATGAAAGTTATATGAATTTATTTTGTTGTGTTCACTTTTTGATTGAATATATTTTATTATTATTACATCATATTAATGTCATCTGATTGAGTGACTCCATTTGTACTTCCATCCTCAATTGCAATGTCATTAATATTTGAAGTGTTCTCTTCCTTAAACAAATTCCTCATCGATAACAACATATTTATCTTCAATGGTTAGAGGATCATGAATAACTTCTTTTTCAAGTGATAATTTTTCATTTATTTTGGGTTTTACTTCACTTGACAGAAGTTGTGTGTATTTTGTTCTCACATGTTCAATTGAGCTGGTTTTAAATATACCCACTACACATATGATAGCATTAACTATATGTAACACTGTAAGAATACTTAGCATTATTCTCAGCTCACTAGCTACACTCATACATGATTTTACAGAGCTGAAGTAATATTTTCGACCCATTAATAATGGTACTTCACATTGGTCTTGTAACGTCTCCAAGATATGACAACAATAGCATGTGTTAGCTGGGAACTCAATACCACTGCAATCAGAATTGTCACAAGGAGATACTAGAGCTGTAGAAGTGTAAGAACACTCTCCAAAATTTGTCCTCTGAAGAAAGTAGGCTGCAATACCATCAATAATGGCAGCTGTTAGGCAAACAACAAGAGATGCTGTGTTAAGTACTATCATAATGAAACTCTACAGAATTATAAGAACATAATGATTTTAAAAACTGTTCTTTGTAGTAGTGACTTTTATCTTTAAATTTTTAAAGGTCTTTCCTTACTAGTTTGTATTTATGTCTTAGGATGATTTCATTAGTTGATATCAGTCTTATTATCATGACAGATAATTTGTAGAAACATAATGTCAATACCTATAATGATAGAAAATCAACTTGTGCGCTCAAAATGTAAAGCTATTTAATTGTAAGAGTCAGTTACAATTTTCAACATACTAGGATCCCTGCCCAAAATCCTCCAGTTCTGTATTCAGGAGTTATTGAGAATGTTTTTAGACCAATTGCAAACACAATACAACTAAGTAATAGTTGGAATAGAGTTAGAAGTAGAAACACTAGTCTAGGATGTCTCTGGTTTTGTAAGAAATGCCACAATGAGAATGTCATCTTTTAATTGTCATATGCAACCATGGAGACTGGAGCTTAGCAACAGTTGTTATGTATCTCGAAGTCTTAATGTATTATTTTATGTATTAATTTAATATTAATAATTATAAAAAATCACATTACTGTGTGCAGTTTCAACAATTATAACTTCATGACGTTAATGAGATTCATTATCAAAATCATAGGTAACAAATAACTTCAATTTTTATCTCACAACATACTCTGGATGACAGGATTCTTCAATCCTTGAGGGTTTCTAACAGCCATGAGACAAGAGGTTAGTCTCCAGCTTCAGGTGGAAATGAATTTTCAAACTTTTAAATCATTTGGTTGCACGTGCTCACAAAGGTTGGCTTTAGATAATGTTGTAGTCCACAATGATATCACTCGTATGAATAAAGAAGGTGTCACTGCTCCTCCACCTGAGGGAGTCTACATACAAGGTCTGTTTCTTGATGGAACAGGTTGGGATCATTGAAACCCCAAAACTAGTTGAACCAACTCCTAAAGTACTCTATGTGACAATGCCTGTGGTACATGTCTATGCTATTAACACAAAAGGCAATAAAGATCCCAAACTATATGAGTGTCCAGTTTATAAGAAACTACGTTGTACTGATCTGACTTATATCACTGCATTGTACCTTAAAACAAGTCAACATCCTTATCACTGGATATTGAGAGGTGCTGCTCTTCTCTGTGACATAAAAGTGATATATTATCTATACTGTGTATGTATTGGTTAAATAAAGTTGTCATTAACACAGTCAAAAATTAAAAATTATATATATATTTTTAATATCTTTATGATATAATTACTAGTGTTGTTTTAGTTTGATTAAATGGGACTGATTTTATTCTTGGCCCTTAAGAATATAGACTTAATTATTTAAAGAATCTTTTTAGTTCACCGGTATCAGCTTCATAAACATTAATGAGATTCATAGTCGATACACACGCGCCCCACAAGAGCATGAAGACAAAATCGTAAGTACATATAAAAGGAAACCAAAGCAGTCATGAGTGCCAGTGTGTTGTGGGCCAGCGTTCTGCAATGCATCAGACCTCTGAGATGGTTACCAGCATACTCTACGGAGTATCCGAAAGGCCGACTAGGATAGGGCTGGTAGTCTCCCTTTAAACGAGATGAGGCTGGTGTATTTGTGGTTCCCGGTTCCTGAATGCGAAATTCCCTAAGAGCTGGAATCCCGTACGGCTGGTTTTAAGTTAGGGCGACGCTCCAGCCAGGATTACCTCGCGAAGACGAGGGTTACCAAGCCAGGTGGCGGTCCCAGCTAGCAATAGCAGGGAATCCTGGAGCCTAAGTGGAAGCCTGAGTGGGTGAGCGAGTAGGAATCGTTTGGGCAACACCAAGGGTTTTTTTTTTTTAATTTTTCAATTTTTTTTAAATATTTTAAATAAATTAATGATCTGATATACGAAAATCTCTCTTTAAACGAGATGAGGCGATGAGGCTTGTGGGTTTTTTTTATATTTTTTTATAAATTTAAATTACTGGAAAGCAGAACTGGTCAGGGCTCTGATAGAAAATAGTCAATATGGACTGGCATACAAAATATGCCATTGGTATTACTAACATTACTAATTAAAAAAATTCATTATTGTTAGTTTTAAATTTTATGAGACAATTCTTTAACTGTCTAGTTTAGCAATAGTTTCATGAGCTAAGCCAAGCTGCTAAAGACAATATTCTATCATTAGTCTAATACATGATAGTACATGTATACATTATAATTGGTCCATATATTTGAATACATAAATTAATATTATTTTTTATGATACTGAGCATGTCTTTTTAGAGTCATATTCCACTCCATCAAGCAATAATTGTGTGATAGCTGCTTTAGCCATATAAGCTACTGTTCCATGTGGACCACAAGGGCTCAGTGAATAGAATGGTTCCTATAATTAATTAAATATAATAATTTATATATAGTTTTTTGTCGTTTTTAATACTGACTGATGTTTGGAGTCTCTCAGTAGAAGGTTGTCTAACAAGTCCATTTTTAACATCATCTTCTAACATTGTAAAAGCTCTTTGTAACAACTAAAATATAATAATTATATATTAATATTACATGATGACATCATTTTTACTTCATCTAAGTTAATGCATTTCTGATTCTTTAGTTCTGGATTTCGTTCAAGTATTGTTGATACTACCATAAGAAGCTACACAGAGACACTTAAAAATTGTACCTAATATTGGCATACCTCTACAGCAAGTTGTCGATATTCTGGACTAGTAATATCACTAAGTAATTTCTCTACTTCTTGTGAAAATGTCTTCTCTTGTGCTGACATGGTCTGTACAGTTGGATGCTAAAGAATGAAAACAAGTAATACATGTAGAATGAACTGGTTTAACAAGTTTACTTGTGGGAGTGTCCGGCCTCGTACTGATATACCTTCAGATGTTTTCTCCAAAATATTGTAAACTATCACAAAAATACTTGGTTATCATGAAAAATTTGAAGTTCAAAACCTTTGATATAGAAACCAGGTGGCACTCTGTTTAGTGCTCCATCTAGTTGTCGTTTATATAAAGGAGATCTAGTAATTAATCATGTGACATTGACCAATCAAATATCAGCAGTTACATGCCTTGAAGAATCTTCATTTAATAAGGTTTCTCTCAGCAGCTGTTTAATGTCGTAAGGAGCCAATTGATACAACAGCTATAAACAACAACAACAACAACAACATCAACATCAACAACAACAACAACAACATCAACACAACAACAACAACAACAACAACAACAACAACACACAACAACAAACATAACATTTCTAACCCTATCATCACCAGTTCTTAATAGTTCATTCTTCATAGCTTGTATTATCCATCTATATATATTTAAGAAGATGAAATGATGTAATTTCCACATATTTATGTGTAACATACCCCAGTCTAAACCTTATCATTCCATCAAATACAGTGTTCATATCAGAGCGAGTTATAAAGTCTCCCAGATAAATTAGTAACTGAGAAAGAAAGATATTTTTTGCTATTACAAGAACTACTACACTACCTCTTGTTGTAATACTGCTTCAATAGGTTGATATTCCATACATTGTTTGTATATAATTTGAATAATTTCAGCTGGTGTTAATGGTTCTGTAATAATGTGCTCTGGATAACCAAATACTCCAATGGATACCTAAATAAATAAATGAATGGACGGACACCAAACAAAATGGATAGATAAAAATTAGCAGTGTTTATACCTCCTTTTCTTTCACTAACATATGAGAGAGAGAAGGTGCTAGACAATCAACTACTTTCATTAGTAGACTAGCTCCCAATCTTACAGCCATCCTGTACAAATACTATCATAGTTATTACAATATTAACTTTTCATACCAATGTTTTCTACCAGCTGCTTCATGATACACATCTTGTATACGCTCAACCAAAACTAACTAAAATATTTAAAATAAATTACTAGCTCCACCCACTTGTTATAACGTACTGTCATTAACAGTGAATTTTTCATCTTTTCTACGAATCAGTTCACGTAAAGAGATATAACTTACCAACCAAATTGTCCTCAGACTACAATATGAGGTATATTACTATATAAGGTATCTTAAATAATGTTTATTTACTGGTATAATTAAAAGTTTATTATATTAGATAAATAACCTTAATAATGACATATTGTATACAAAGTTGAATAACATTATGTCATCATTATACTGAGTCTATTTATAACTTACTTCTAATAATGCTATTAAGTCATCATCTGAGCTACGATTATTTAACTCCTACACAACAGCATTATAATAATAAGTAATGATATATATATATAATATATATCTTACAGCTGGTCCATAATCAGGTTCACATTCTGGTACATCCTGTGTGACCTCAAAACGAGACAACTGCAAAGTTTCAACAGTAAATGTCTCATCACCGGTCAGTGAACCTGAACTACTGAACGACCTATACTTAAAGATCTCAAACGAAGTCGAGGACTTTTGTTCCTATGTATGAGAGAGAACAATAAGATCTGTTAGTAATTGAGCTGTAAAATTTACACAGCTGATTTTGGTATCTCATCGTCTTCTTCTCTTACGCAATCCAAACTATCCACACATGACGTTGGTATCAATGCCTTTAAAACGAGACAAACCAGTTTAATAAACTTGATTTGGAAACTAGTAAGTTTAACCTGTAATCTATCCAGTCGAACTGTAATACCATCAACTTCTCCACTACGTAGCTTAGCCAGAAACCCAATCATATCTTTAAAATAACCTCCTCTAAAAAGGACAGATGTTTAAGGAGGAGTATATGGGTGTGGTTAACTTACTGAAAAAGATTTTGTCTTAATAATATAGTGACAGTTGGTCGACCATTTATATTCCAATAACTGTTTAAAAATCGGATGATAGACTAAATGAAATAGAAAAAGAGAGAATGAAATAGATAAATAGAGAATAAAATAGAACATGGCACTCACTTTAATTGTATCAATAAATAATTTAATATCAAAAGACATATAGAAGTCTGCAATATTAAGATCAGTTGGATAAAATACAGTCAAATGTCCATAAATTTGATAAATCTATAATATCTTTTAATAAAATATTTAGTACAGAATAAAGGGAACATACTTTGCTTGTACCAATAGCTCCTATAGGTCTTAATGGTCGTCCTGACAACCCTAACTTTGTTTTCTCCTAAATGGCTGTATACCTATCCAATATAATGATGTCACAATGATGTCATAGTCTTTATTCACCTCAAGCAGGACTTCCCCTGGTGAACTGAGCGTAATTGGTTCAATTTGTTTGGGAGTTTGTGTAGGTATACCATATGTAGCAAGAATGGCTTGTAATCTGTAAGACCAAATAGAATATTATACCAATGTACCAATATACCAATGTACCAATATACCAATGTACCAATATACCAATGTACCAATATACCAATGTACCAATATACTAATGTACCAATATACCAATGTACCAATATACTAATGTACCAATATACCAATGTACCAATATACTAATGTACCAATATACTAATTACTCATATACTATTAGTATTACTAACCTACTGCTTTCAGATATAAGTGCTACTTGTATGAGAACATCGCTGCTAGGTGACCTAAAGTGGACACTTTGTTTAGCAGGAATATATCGTGTGTGTGTTACAGGAAGATGCAATCCAAGAGGATCAAGTTCAACAGGAGTAATGAGATGATCCCCTATCATAAAATACATTAATTAATCTTAATAAATGACACACACTTACTGATCAATCTTGCTATTAGATACAGCGCTTGAGCCCATAAAAATGGCATAGATTCTTGTAATGGTTCCAACTTAATATCATCTAATATTTCAATATTACTTATAGTACTGCTACTACCAGATACTAGTTCATCATTGTCACTAACTTTACATTCAGAATAAAAATAAAGTTTTGGTACAACACAATAAACCTATTAAATAAGAGAAAGATTAATTAAAATTGACTTCCTATAGACTTCCTATAATATTATAAAGTTTGGAAATTTTATTACTCATTTCCAAGTAATAAAAAATTTAGATTTCATATTCTAATCTACTGACCTCCAATTGTAGTTTGTTGTCTAAAAGTATTCTGTAGTTTGCCCCAAATACTCATCAGCTTCTTTTTGATTACCTCTGAACATAGCTAAAATACAACTAAAAGGAGGTGTGTCAGTAGGCGTGTTTTACCTGTAATGAATGCATACAAATAAAAGAGCGGCCATTCACATTCAATCCCCTCAAATGCCTACATATTGGAAGAGATAAAAGTGATGATGTCAGAATGACATCATCAACACACCTCCAATTCCATTGCCTCATAATGGCGTCGTTTAGTATCTTCAAGTAAAGTATGGTGTCCATCTTTGTTAAATCTTTTGAAACCATAACGTCCTTCCAATGTTGACTTAATTTTCTCTTCAGTCTGTTCCCGTAAAGCCTTATCTTCAATTGAGAAGGAAGGGAATCCCGTAATACAGAGAAGAGCAGCATCTGTCTCTTTACTGCATGACTCCTTTGGTAAGAGTGTTGACAAAATAACATGATTACGATATTGGGCATCAGGATCAACATGGATCGTCATAAAAGGGGACCCACCCTCGCCAAAGAGGTTCAACCCATGTATAGCATTGAGAGCTGCCTTAGCCATACCTATAGAACTAACAAGATATGTATTAGAAATAAATTATATGGCTACCTAGCATGTAGTTCTCGTCTTCCAATGTTCTCTCTGCTTCCTCTCTCCCACATACCAAAGTCTGGAGTACGATATGCTCTCTCCACATAATAGACAAGATTTTGAATAAAATCGACTTCATCTTTTGTGAAAATCACCTACAAAAACCAGTAGATATATCAGTATTAACTATATAGTACTTACCTGAACACCAGAAGCTATCATTTGAGCTAGAACCAAGAGGAAAAGGGATGTACCATCAATCTAGAGTGGAAACCTGAACTCAGTAATTGACCACACCTATTACTGTACCTGTAAATGTCCCCATCCTGAGTCGTCAGTAACAGGATCGCCAGTTATGTAATCATATCGAGCATGAAGTGCATTTTTTCACATCTGTTGCTTCTTAAATTGCTCCACCTAATAGTCACATGATAATCACAGGAAAGTCACATGACTTATACCTTATTGGCCTGTCTCATGTAACAAAAACAGGATACCTCTCATACATTTAACAGCACTCTGTTCTATCTCATAAGAACGTCCATGATCAAAACCTACATGTCTGACAATACAATGTATACCTGGTAATATAACTTGTTATACAGTTTTACCTGAATGCCAGAGCCAACGCCCACAACGACATTGCACAATATACGTTATCTCGAACTCGAGCATGTTTGCTCTGTCCCCTTGGAAACAAACCCAATGTGTGACTTTGATATTGAAGTATTACATCATTAACTGATCATGTGATAGTCACATGACATAAGGAATAAGTTAATCAGCAGTATATTAAATGATCATACCCTCTTATAATAGCTTTCTAATTGATGAATTTTCCTGTATTCCCTGGATTACCAAATCTTTACTTCTACTACTGCATCTCTCCATGGTGGGTGTGGTTTATTACTCGCTCATCACGTGATCAAAGATGGCCTCCAGCAACCCCTTTGACACAGCTACTCCTCCTGAAATGTCTTCTCCTAAAGCCGAGCAAGTTGCAATAAAAGTGGAAGGAGAAAGCAAACCAGACAAAGATATTGAAGATATTGCAGGATTTTTATTAGACAAAAGGTTAATATTAACTTGTCTAGAATTACATACAGAACTGTTGGAACGAGGGCAAGAGCTGCCGCAATTAAAAGATTATTTTTCTAATCCTGGTAACTTTGAACATGCTATACCGCAACCAATACCAGCTGTTAAATCTGATCTAAGTAAGATAATATATTATTTACACCCACATATAATTATGAATGTAGTTCGTACTCCAAGCATGTCAACATTTGACTCATTGGAACTGGGACGTTGTTCTGATGATGGTCGTGACACAGAGAGAGAGTAGCAGGTATTTATAATATATACAAATGACTCTTATCTATGCATTAATCTATACATGTACATGTACACAATATACATGTACATTACTCAATATACATGTACATGTACTCAATATACATTACATGTACACAATATACATGTACATGTACTCAATATACTTGTACATGTACTCAATATACATGTACATGTACACAATGTACATGTATATAATATATTGTATGTACTTGTGTTGATATATCATTAGAGTGTGTATTTTATTATGAGACTTTAATGAAATAACAGCTGTCCTGTTATTAAGACATCAGGAGTTCCTTTAGCTATACTTTAATCTGATGTACATGTTACTATTTATAGAACATCTTTGCTCTATTTTACTATTTATAGAACTTATTCTGTTCTATTTTTAGTACTAGAGTTTGAGTTACGTAAAGCATATGATACTATTAAATCTCTGAGAGGCAGTCTAACTCGTGCTTCTGATATTACTAATACAAAACTTGGAGAAGAAGTTAAAGTGTCTCAGTCTGAGGTATTTTCATGTCATGTGACTATTGCACTCTAATCATGTGACATAGGAGCCTATAAAACCTCATGAAAAGAGAGCACTGAATTTTTTAGTTCATGAATATTTAAATGAGACAGCAAATAAATTAACAGCTATTACTCTCTCAGATGAAAATGGAGATCAAGTAGGTGTGGTTATCGTAAAAGTTATGTCATAACTTGTTTATTTATAGAACTTAGAAGATTGGGATGATGTTGGATTAAATGTCCCAAAACCTCCTTCTCTTCTGCAACAGTTTCGTCATTATGATAGTTTTTCTTTAGCTGGACAGGAACAATTAAATAGAATTGGACAACTTGTAAGTAATACATTAGTTGTTCTAGTTAACAGATATAATAAGTGATTAAATACATGATATTATGTTCTTTTGTTTCAGGAAAAAGAGATTCAATTATTAAATGGACAAATTTTTAGCTTTGAGACGAGAGAATGAGTCTCTTACATTGAGAACAAAGAAACTAAGGTATTATTATTATAGTTAATTAATAATTAATTAATGATTATTATAATAAATCTATTAGTTTATTTGATGAAGATATTGAGGGGCAAGGAATAAGGACTCGTGGTTACTCTACATCATCTTCAGATGCTTCTCGTAAAGCCTTTACTCCTGACATTAAGCATTCTCGTCCAACTGTTGCTCATAAACGAAAACACGTCAAACCCGTTTGTCGACGTTGCACAATCACTCCCTTTAGATGTATCACCAATTAAAAATGTGGAGAAAGAAATTCCCCGCCCACCTTCATCACCTGCCTTTGTTTCTACTATTCAGGACACACCCTCTACTTTAAAGAAAGAGGAAACATTTGATAAGTCATCAATATCATCAGATGTTACGCCACATAACATGACAGATGACATTATTATGACTAATGAAAAGGAATCTCCTCAAATCTCAACCACCAGGTCCCATTGACAGAGGACAGTGGAACAATGAGACAACACATGTCCTTAGCATTTCGTCAAGAATACTGTCTATTATGTCTCTAAAGACAGACTCTGTTATCTTTCTAGAGATAGCTAAACTTGCTGATCCTCAACTCGACATCATTGCTTTGTTTGTAGCCGCTGTCTACCGGAAGTAGTTAATAACACATTACTTCCCAAAAGAGAGGTGAGAGGTTACCATGACAACCATTTGAATATATCATTTTAACATATTTTAGGTTGTGATGAAATGTTTTTTAATTTTCATTAGTCTCATTTCCATGATTCCTTAATTATATCCACATTCCTATTCCTATTGTAGGGACTGATTCCTGTTCTATTATGTGTCATAAATCATCATTCTGATCATCGTGAAAGAGATAAATTATTAAATATGTTGTTTAATCTCATCAAGAGACCAGACCAGACACAACGGTAAGAATCTCTCCTGTCTCTTGTAACAACTCTCTCTCTCTCTCTCTCTCTCTCTCTCTCTCTCTCTTTCTCTCTCTCTCTCTCTCTCTCTCTCTCTCTCTAGTCAAATGATAATGGGAGGATGTGTAGCTTTTGCAAAACTCAACGGACCAGCTAAAGTGGAGGCAGAACTTCTCCCTCAAATTTGGGAGCAGATTGGACACAAATATTACGAGAGACGACTTCTAGTAGCTGAATCATGTGGCATATTAGCACCTCATATACCGGTAACTGTCCATTCACATTTTATGCATCCATTTTACATTATATATATCTTAGCCTGAGCTGCGTAGTTCACTAGTACTGTCCATTTTACAACAAATGTTACAAGACGACAAAGCAGAGAGTGTCAGAGATGCTGTAGTCAAATCGTTAGGTATTTTAGTAGCTTTTATTGATGATGAAGACAAATTTAAACAGGTACATGTTTTATTCTAACCACACTCTTTGTGACCCCACCCCTTGTTATAGTGCTGGGAGTTATTGCTAAGAGCTCTCAATGATTCTAGTCAAATTGTCTCTACAGCTGGACTCACTGTTTTATTACCGGCATTTAGCTGCTTGGTCATACGAGTTAGGACGTCTTGAATCTGACGTTATTTCTTATTTCTTATCTCAGTTAGCTACTTGTATTAAAGTAAACATTTTAGCTGTCCATTTTTTAATAATCCATCTATCCATTTGTGTATTTATTTAGCAAGTGTCACGTCTTGAAGGTGAGAGTGGAGCTACTGAGCGTTCTCAAACTCATCTTGTTACATTAACTCACCTTGTCCCATGGCATTATGCTTCAGTACTGTTGTCAGGTACACTACACATAAGGGTTCTGAATATTATGATTATTGATAGGACCCTATGTAGAGAATATTGACACTACTGAATTAGAATCTAAACATGGTATATAAATATATAGTGAGAATATGTTGATGTCTTATCTCTCTCTCTCTCTCTCTCAAAGTTCAATTTCCTCATCCATTTTCACGACTCCTTGATATACGAGTAATAATTGGTGATAATTCACGTCTGGACAAACTTGTAGCGGAGATGGAAAAAGAGATAACTACTGAGGTGTGGTCTTCTTGGAAGAAATTAAGATGGTTTCAAGAAGAATGGTATGAGGATATGTTATGTGGGCGTGTCTTATTATTATTTTCATTTTTAGTTTGGTATCTCTTATTAAAGCAACAGGTATGCCAAAAAATTGAAATAAGTTTTTGACAAATTGTCTTTTATTTTTTAGAAACATTGGATTTTTACAGCCAGAGATTTTGCATAGTCTAACAACATTTTGTCTGTTTATTGTTCATATTTGGTCATCTATGTACTCATAAAGTGGTAAATAATAGAAGGAGTGTGGTTATTGTTATAATCATAAATGCTTTCCTTACTAGATTAAACCACATTTCAAATCTCTACTGTTCACACATGGATTAAATCAAACTGGTAAGATTGTTTAACTTTGTATGAAATCCGTATAGTGTGTGTTATCTCTGTATCAAGTCTGTGTTAACTTTGTATTAAATCTATATCAAAATTATGTGTGTGCTATCTCTGTATCAAAGTTTGTATTATCAAATCTGTTAACTTTGTATTCAATCTAAACTAATATACAGGCTAATAGATGGAGAACAATCAAAAATCACTACTGCCATCTTCCCACTCTTTGTTGCAGGTGTACTAGCTTCTTTTAAAGAGGTTAATTAATAAGGTGTGTTACTTTACTTGACCACACCCATTTCCTATGTACAGGATGAAAAGGAGCTAGTCACATGTCTCCAAGATGCTATAATTAATTTAGCATTATCATATATTTCCATTGATAGCCTTAATGCTACTTTATTGAACTAAAAAGACAAAAGCGGCGCTCCATTCTCTCCTTATAAGGATGTTAGATGAGTTAAGTGGTCACTCTGCAGTACAAGTGAGCGTTATACTGCTACTTTGTTAGGGGTAAGTGATTAGTTAATTAGGGTGTGTGGTTAATTAGTATTGTTCTCAGTTATTAATAACTGATGTTGATGAAAAGTTGGTAATACACCACGTGGTCAAGATCCTCCTCAAATTGTCGAAAGATTCAGAAATGTAAGCAGATTATAGTCAATGTGGTTTTATTTATTGTAACTCCTATAATTACTTTCTTTATTATTCAATAGAGCTGTGAAGATTGAAAACCATTGGAAGTTTAGGGACAATTATGGAGATTATTTCCAAACGAGATGTAAGAAATGATCATGTGACTTTGTATTTGACCACACCTCCTCATTAATAGGTTCTGAATCAAGTTCGTTCTCAATTTGAATATTTTGTTCATGATGAAGAGACAAGGAGGATTTCCTCATGTACAGTTCTGTTCTAAAAACTTTAGCTAAAATCACTCCTAACGCTGACCCAGTCTTTAGAGATGAATGTAAGAATATCACTTCATATAACTATTATTATATGTCCATTCTGCAAACTATGCATCCTTTAATAAATTATATCCATTTCTTTCTATTATTTATCCATTTCAGTTGTCATCCCTTTATTGACTGAGGCTGCCCTTCAAAACAGCAATGCACCAAACAGGACGCAACGTCGAGACATTGCAGCTGTTTTATTAGAAGCATATCGTGGTCTCTCTGGATGCTGTATCCTCCCACACTAATATATTACTTAATATAATAATGTTTTCTTAACAAATGTTAGTTATATCTGTGTGAATTATTAATAAACTCTCTCTATCCTGGACTAAAAGCATTGTTAGAAGATTGTCAAGTCATTGGAATGGATGACGTTGTAAGTTATAAGTGGGCGTGGTTTAAATGTGACTGAAGTTACATCTGTTATTAGCCTATTAAACATTTATTGAAAGATATTGAAGAAAAAAATCACTGCACATCAAAAACAATCCAGGTAGAAGTGTATTATTGGGTGTGGTCATTTTATTTGCAATAATATATAGTAGTGAGTTGACTGGTAAGGAACAGTCCTCTGGTTTACTTAGCAAGTTTAAAGATATGGACTTTACATCGCTAGAATGAGTTTCTCATTCAAGAAGAAAGCTAAGTTAACAAAACATATTTTTGTGAATACTATAATTATAAAATAATGGTTAAAAACTTGAGTTGTTTCAGTATTTTAAGAAAATATTAAAAATGACCATTATTCTTGTAAAAGTAACAATACAGTATTATCCAGTATGTGACCCGCCGCCCCTTCCAATTAAATTTAACTGGATGATCAAAGTCTGATGCACCCTCATTGTAAACAAAATATTTACTTAACTCAAGTGCTAAACTAGATTTAATTAACCCAACTCTGTCCAAATGTTCTAAACCTGGATGATAGACCCGCCCACTTTCTGGAAACATTTGAATTTTTTCAGGTTGAAATGGAACAGTCATTTGTTCTGTCCCTCCATAGCAGAGATACTCATTAGTGGTGGTGTGGTTACATCGTTGGCATATTTTGGTATGTCCTGTATAACCTGTTTGTCCTGATTCAATAACTGGTTAAATACAACAGGTAGATCATCACAACGTATGTAGTTCATCTCACGTCCACAGGGAGAGATGTATGGGAAATCGTCATGGTAACGATCAGTTGTATTTTTCTTTAATCTCTTAAAGAAAAACTGAAGAAACTTTTATCTAAAAATAAAAATTAGAAAATTATTTAATGAAAACTATTCACTGACCTTTGAAACATGTTATGAATTTTTGACTTTTGTATCATCCAGAAACAACTACAGGGTACATATATCATGTTTCTGGTTGCCATAGCAACCTTACCTTGTCCCTGATGATCTATATAATAAAAGTATTCTCTTGTATTAGGTAAAAGGGGATTGCCCTTGAACATATGAGACGAAAACATCTTGTCTGCAACAATGGAAATTGGTACAGAGAACTTTCCTCAGCATTTTGTTTTAGTAATAACACGTGGCATTCGTTTACGGATAACGTATACGGAAACATTCTATAATTTGTACAGAAATGAAATGAGATTAAAAAGTTAATTACTCCCGTATACTTGGACACGCCCATAACCATACCCGCCCTGTTTTCAAAGGAGTGAACACTTAACAAGGCTAAATTTTAAAAGAACTTAAAAATATCAGTATTCATGGCTTCAACTAAAAGCAACTGGAAATTTGTGAGACATCATATCACATAATAATCATGTGAGATATTTTCTTCCTTTCCATAGCGGACTTCATCGCTCATGGTCAAGATGTATTGTGTGCTGCTAAAGCCCTTCCAATGGTCGTACACTGGCAACGGGAGGTGAGGATAAACGTGTCAACCTTGGTTAGTAGGACAACCCCGTAATATTACAGTAAGTTATATCATTATTTCAATATTCCATACAATATCTTGTTTAAATAGAGTATTTTGGTCTGAGTTCACCAGGGAAAGTGTTGTCTTTAATAATACAGATGAATGGTTGGGGCGGGGTCACGTTCAGAACATTAAAAATTTTTGATTTGAATGAAAACAAAGGTATTGTTTACTATATATAGTAACTAATCAACTACAATGCACTATTTTTAGTAACACCTTTTCTTAATTTCAACAGTGGTAGTAGCATTAGTGGCCACAAAGCAGGTGTTCCGATGTCCGATTTCCATCGCTATGGAGACGTATTAGCCTCTGGTTCAATGGACACTATATTAAAGTAAATAAATAAAATAAATTATTAATAGTTATTTATTTTTTATAGTTATGGGATGTACGACATAAAGGTTGCCTTTATACTTATAAAGGTCATCGTGAAGCTATCAATGCTGTTCCAATTCAGTCCTATGGGAAATGGGTTGTCTCTGCAAGTAGTGACAAAGTTGTTAGAGTAAGTGTGGATCCATTATTGAAATATCTGGTCCAATTGAAGACATGTATATGTCATTAGTAATACATGTATATGTCCATTAGTATTACATGTATATGTCCATTTTACATTCATTTATCTATTAGTTATGGGATCTCAATGCCGCTAAATGTCTAAAAGGAGTTTACTTCTCATACAGCAGCTGTAAATGATGTTAGATTTTCATCCTAAAGAATTACTCTTAGCTACAGCAAGTAGTGACAGGTACGTTTCAATCATCTAGTTTTAAAAACTAGTTTGACAAGTATTTTCTACTAGAACTATTCAGTACTGGGATCTGAACAATTCTTTTTGGTTTCAAGTTCTCCCCCAGAGGGTTACGGTGTTCGTAAGATCTGGTTTCATCCTGATGGTGATGTTCTTTTTAGCGCAACTCAGGATTCACTTCGGGTGCATAGTTGGGAGCCGTCAAGCCAGTTAGACTACTTGCCGATATCTTGGGGTAAAATTGCGAGTATTCAATTATCTGGGGATCAGTTGGGGTAGGTGTGGTTGTGGGTGTGGTCATATATTTATAGTTTTTAGATTGGGGCCTCACATTTTGAAACATCTGTCAGTTTGTGGTGTGTTGATATTAAAAAACTTAAACCTTGGTCTATTGACACTGGCAAAAGAGGATGTCCCAGGTAATTAACTTAATTAAAACTATAATTAATTTTTGTATTATATAATTCAGTGCTAGACAACAGTTTCGTTATCAAGAAGAGGTTGTACCTCAACGTCCTCCAACTCAACTTCAGGGTCCTCCTCCAGCTCCTTTAGATAATGAGTCAGTAGAGTATATTGATAGTATTACTGTGTGTATGTAGATCAGAGGGTGGGGCTGTTAGAGGAGACTCTCCACCCACTGAAGTCAAACCTGAAGAGCGTGTATCTGTATTCAAAGTCAAGAGAAGAATTAGGTAATTAACACTGAGACCACACCCTCTTTGCTTTATGCCACACCTTTTAATTTAGTACGTACAACACCGCCTAAACAAAGTTAAACTTGCAGCCTTTCTACCTCCTGAAACTGGACCCCAATGACCCCACCCATTAATTGACCCACCAATAATAAAAGATTTTCTTCCAAAATGTATGTTACATTACAATAAATACTGATTTTAATTAAACTTCTACATTCATAGCCACGCCCATCACCTCAAATCAAGAGTGGTGTACAGGAGATAAAAGAGATGTTAATGAAGGTATAATTAAGTTAATAAAGGGTTAATAATTGTTTATACCTCATTATAGCTCATAGTGATGTCTGTAGTATATTGAGGATTAGATTAAATGTATACAAGAAGCACGGACACAATGGTCTATTAGCGAACCAAGAGTAAGTAAACCTCTCTCTCTCTCGTCTCTCTCCTCTCTCGTCTCTCTCTCTCTCTATCTATCTATCTATCTATATATATATCTGTCATTACAGGTTTCATTAGAAGTTGTAATTAATAGTGGTAATCAAACCTGCCATTGTTGATATTCTGTCAATTTTAAACTTAAAAAGGTACTAGTTTATAAATTTTAGTAGTTTATATAACTGACCCCACACTTCAGATCACTATGGACATTAATATGTCAGTTTTAGTGTTATCAGAACTTAGACTATTACTGAGAAAGTAATTACATGATGTAAGTAAGTCTGTTAGGATACTCAGGAGTAAGTTCCTCTGCTCTCTCTCGCGCTCTCTCTCTCTCTACTCTCTCTCTCTCTCTCTAGTCTCTCTCTCTCTCTCCTCTCTCTCTCTCTCTCTCTCTCTCTCTCCTCTCTCTCTCTCTCTTCTCTCTCTCTCTCTCTCTCTCGCTCCTCTCTCTCTCTCTCTCTCTCTCTCTCTCTCTCTCTCTCTCATCAGCTCCAGTCATATCATATGTGCCTGTAATACACTTAAGTTAATATAAAGTCATTTAGTTCTGTCATTGTCACTAATGTAAAACAACCTGGTACACCAAAAATGGTGGTATTGACATTGCTAGAGAAGAAAAAGGTCAGTTAATATAATTTATATCTTCAACACTTTATTAAGTATACAAAAAGTAATACAATATTTTATACAACACAAATATAAACTGGTTACTACAATTAATTTTGTACCATATATTATTATTCAGATACTACTCATTGTAAACATACATAGACCTTTGTTGTTGTTGTTGTAAATGATGATGTAATGATGTTTGGTATTATTTTGTATTGTTAGATTAGAGAAATGTCAGACATGTTTCTCACATCTTCAAAAGATCAGACAAGATCTTCATACATATTCTCCATCATCTTATCCATTGTTGACTCGTATTGTAAGGAACAAAAATTACATGAAAACATTTGAATTATTAGACTAAAAACCATTACTATTATTAAGAGGATGTCCCTCATTCACTTATTTAAATTAATATACATAATTTATACTTTTACAAGTCAATTTCAATATCATTTTCATGGGTCATCAAGTGACCACAAACCTTCTAATAATTAAAAGGGTATTTCCTTGTGAATTGTACAGCTTTTCTGCATGTTTACGTCCAAACTGATAGTCATAATCTTCATGAAATGTATCTAATATCTTTATAATATGTGGAGAGATCTTTTGTCTGGAACTTTTCACACTTTTTTGATTTCATTGGTGGACTGACATATGACCATTTTGTTTTTAAATAGAGCACTTCTTTGTATCATGTACTTTTGTGTTGTTTCCGTTGATTTTCATTCAGTGACTGCAAACTGGTTGAAAATAACGATTTTGATGTGGTTGTAGATTTATTAACGATTTTGTTTGCCTTCCGCACGACATTGATGAGGGGCGTGTCCAGTAGTGTTTAATAATTGTGGCCTGCTTATTCCACTTTTGAAGAATTTATATCTCTGTGCCCAAGGTGGTTACCACCCATACAGGCTCTAAGCTTTTATTTTCAAATCCATCAATACTTGATGTATCTGAGTAATAATAACATTGACTTTCCTAATGTGGGTAATTTATGTTGACCCCTATTTAATGATCCTGGAATTGAGTGAGTGGGAGAAGGGGAGAGGGGAACATAAAAATTGAACGAGCTTTGGAAATTGACTTGATTAATTTTGATCTGCAACTGAAATTAAATATGACCTAAGTAAAGGGTTACTTACTTGTGGCCGTGGTGTGTTTCCTCTTCTCTGTTTAATTTTTGTATATATTTATATAATTTGTTTCATTGATCTTGAGGTGTAAATTTTTATGAGGTTTAATTTGAGAATTATGGTCGTTGAGGTTTTGATGGAACGTCATTGATACCCTAGCTAGTAATATGGATGTTAC
The DNA here is from genome assembly GCF_016097555.1 of Gigantopelta aegis. Lineage (NCBI taxonomy): Eukaryota > Metazoa > Mollusca > Gastropoda > Neomphalida > Peltospiridae > Gigantopelta > Gigantopelta aegis. Next base: position 186 of record NW_024533544.1, on the reverse strand, counting down.
ATCATAATTATGTAATGGTTGTACCAAGGGGGTGTGGCTTGATGATTGGTTTTCGTTCCTGTTACTTTTTCTATTTTTTCTTTTTACTTTTATCTAAGCAATATAAATATTAGTTAATTTTTTTTTTTGTTTTTAATTAGGGGTGTGGGTATTTATATTGTTCTCAGTTATTAATAAACTGATGTC
>NW_024533543.1:20000-35934 GCF_016097555.1 Gigantopelta aegis | reverse complement strand
TTAGTGTAGAGTGTGCTAGTGTAGATGTGTGCTAGTGTAGAAGTGTGTGTGTAGATGTGTTAGTGTAGAGGTGTGCTAGTGTAGATGTGTGTGAGTGTAGAGGTGTGTGTGTAGAGGTGTTAGTGTAGAGGTGTGTGTGTATATGTGTTAGTGTAGAGGTGTGAGTGTAGATGTATGTGTGTAGAGGTGTGCTAGTGTAGATGTGTGTAGATTGTGTTTGCCCGAATTGAAGCATTTGCTCCAAAACTAGTGGTTGTGGTGGGTGCGTAATTGGGGTGGGGGGGGGGGGGGTTATACTATATAGTTGGACATGTCATGATAAAATATTACTATTCTTAATAGCTTCGATTTTACAAGAGACCTCAACTTTTATATGGATATTTCGCTGCTTTTTTTTTCATGGAGCGGAACTCTATATTCCGCGAGATGGGTGTGGGTCGTCCGATTCCCCCGATCCCCTCTTGGTTACTGTCCAGATTCGTGTGATACATCTGGAACATATGTTACTCATAATGATATTTTATTGACGTTTAATAGATGCCAACGTGAGTATATTTTAAATAATTCCGAAGAACTTGTATTTAGTTTGTATATAAATACGTTTGTCCATCATTCTATGACGAAAGCCGTTCATGGGTGAAAATGAAGCTTTCGTTGATTTCTGTTGTACTTCTCGGCATTTTCATAGCGTCCTCGGAATGTCACCTGCGCTGGGACAAGTGCCATGCCAGGTAAATCAATACGATGTATTCCTTAAAGTGCAGTCTGAAAGTTGAATAATGGCGAGTTACCACCAACATTATTTACTAACTTTTGCTCTGCAATACTTTGGACATAGAATAGAAGAGTTACTGCCAAATAATTTGATTTACCAGTAGAAAATAACTATTTTTATTGAGGAATCTTTAATATGACGACCGGCGGACTTAGCGTTAGGTCCGTTTAGTTGAGGCAAACACTCCCTAGCGTTATTGGATAAGATTGATTTGACCACGTCATCAACCACGTACATCATCAAGATGAATTTCGATATTCCCAAGTTATTTATGCAAATAATGTGTGTGATCTATTTATTTGTACTTGTTTATGACACATTTATAAGTGTAAAACTAGCGAAATTGTAACTATGATACTATACCTTTACATTATTTAACTTAAAAAGCAAAGAAGGAAAGAAAATTGGTGCATGTGTGTGTGTGTGTGTGTGTGTGTGTGTGTGTGTGTGTCTGTGTGTGTGTGTATGTATGTACTAGTAATATATATATATATATATATATATATATATATATATATATCAGAGATGGGGTAATCGTAATCAGTAATCGTAATCGATTACATGTTTTCATGTAATCGCAATCGTAATCGATTACGTTGTTTGAGGATGTCATGTAATCACAATCGTAATCGATTACATTGTTTGAGAATGTCATGTAATCGCAATCGTAATCGATTACATTGCTAATGTAATCGTAATCAGCGATTACTTTCATGATTACTCATAATTATTTACTAAACTTAGATGTGTTTAGCATCAACTCCAGTAACAGTGCTTATAGTTAGAAGCAGTACTGGTCAGTCAGTAGAACTGATCTCCCATTGTCTACTGCTCTCATAGTAGAACTATTATTTACAATCATTTTTATATTAGGAATAAAAATAATGTATTATGCTCGCCAGAGACTCGCATAATACAATTTTTATTCCTAATATATGTAGCAGTCGGTATTTTGTGCGTGAAGCTAGGTTCAACAAAGTTCACAACACCAGCTACGGGTTAGGGCATCATCTTTTATTCATGTAAACATAATACACAAGACACGCCCTGCAAGGATTAAAAACACAAACGTTAACAATATGGTAAAAACAATACAAATATATCCCTATCGAGGTAAAACAAACATTCAGGCATATATTAATGAAACACATTGCAAATCATAGAAAACCGTCATTAATCATTAATTATCATTCTGATGATTATGAATCATCATCCTCTTTATCCTAAATACTGTCATCACGATTATTAATCATGTTAACATACATGTATATATATATATATAATAATCATTTCGTGACCACCAATTATAATCATTGATTATAGCAAAGGGGAGATAATTTATAGTAAATAGGGTTATTTAAATGATTGTAATTATAATTATTATTTGACGTAATAAAGCTTTATCATTAATGAGTTTATGAAAGAAAGGATATAAATTACAAGAGTATATTTAAAATTACAAATATATAAATATTAGACTTAACCTGTAGCTTAACATACCATATGAATTACACGTAGGCATTGTGTTGATATATTCCATAACAACTGGGGAAACCTGCATAAAAATAAATTCATAATATCAATTGTTTAGTATATGGTTTCCATATATCTATTATACATTCAGAACTAAAACATTTAAACTAATTCATTCCAAAACCAATGCTTTGGTGTAGTTCGTCATAAAAACAATTGATTAAACGTAGCTAAATTATTAACTCAGATAAGCTAACAACTAAAACAGAAACTTCACTTAAATCATAAAATATATAGTTTTGACAGCAGAAAACAAAGATGGCTGACATTCATTATGTCACGCCCTGTAATCCATAATAATTAAAAGGCAGATTTATTATTAAATATTATATGTTGAATTATTCATTAATCATTACCAGGAATAGAAAATTAGGCATTTACTATTATTATTTAAGTTTATCTTCTATAACAAATTAATACTAACCTTTAAATTAAACTTCTACTATTTCTCTCTGATCTGAACTTGTTTCTTCAAATACTAAATAATTCTGTCCTGTCTTGTCAGTCCAAAGAAAGCATGCAGATACATGTGAGTGTTAATTATCCAATGGGAGAGAAAGAGACAAGGGTCAAAGTTTAAAGATAGCTTGGGTGTTTGTATTGTAGCTATGGCTACCAACAGAGCTCACACTGACTGCACTGATGTGGTCACGCGTGGTTGACCAGCATACACGAACACATCACAGGTACAGGGCAATACTAGAAACAGGTGATAAAATGTTAATTATAGTGATATGTTGTTCAACCTGTAGTTGTTACAGCCTGAAAATAAACATTAATGAAATACATACTAAATACCATACTTAAAGGTACATACTCCTCTAAGAACCTGAAATTAAACATTAATTACATAAAACCTATATGCTTAAAATACACGTGTACTACATATATGATACTGACGATACCGAAAAACACTGGTAATAACCTATATATACCGTTACACCTTTTGTTACAACTTAAAGTTTCACGCTATGAGCGATCATCAGGTAACGTGTCACTGCCCTGTCGTTACGTTATGAAGCATGCCGTAACGACAGGGCAGTTACACGTTACCTGATGATCGCTCATAGCGTGAAACTTTAAGTTGTAACAAAAGGTGTAACGGTATATATATATATATATGTTACACAGTGTAAAATCAAGATACTCAAAAATCTGAAACTGAACATGAAATGTTCATGGTATGATAAAGAGGTGTTCAGCAGTGAACGTTCAACCCACATATAACAAACACGAGGTGGCTCAGGGGAAATTTTTAACATAACGCCCCGTCACTATGTATGCTAACTACACAACACTCGTTTACAGACACACAATTCTGAAACTAAACAAAGAATGTTTATGAAATTTTACACATACATCCTCTATTTCACGTTCTATTGCAATAAGAAGAACCTAGGGTGGCTTATGGCTCTATTTCAAAGTAACGCCCCGTTAAAGGTAGAAATTCGAAGATCAGCTCAATATTCAGATTAGACCCACAATCATGAAACTAAACATAGCATGTCATTGATATGATAAACAGGTGTTCACTAATGAACACCCAACCCAAATATAACAAATACTGGGTGGCTCAGAGGCAACTTCTAACGTAACGCCCCATCAATATACATGGTACACAGTATAAAATCTGAAACCAAACATAGAATATTTATTATGTGATAAAGAGGTGTTCAACAGTGCCCATTCAACCCATATATAACAAACACGGGGTGGCTCTGGGGCAAATTTCAAGGTATGATACACTGTATAACTACACCACACTTGCTTACAGTCATACAATTCTGAAACTAAAGATAGAAAGTTTATGAAATTCTACAGATCAATCCACAAGTGATAGTTGTATGGAAATATGAAGAGTCTACGGTGGCTCAAAACCTTATCTGAACGTAACGCCCCGTTAAATGTTGAAATTCGCAGATCAGCTCAATATTCAGATTAGACCCACAATTCTGAAACTAAACATAGAATATTTATCATATGATAAAGAGGTGTTCAGCAGTGCCCGTTCAACACATAAATAACAAACACGGGGTGGCTCAGGGGCAAATTTCAAGGTAACGCCACATCCCTATGTATAGCACACATAATAACTACACAACATTCGTTTACAGTCACACAATTCTGACACTAAACATGGAAATTGTATGGAATTCCACATATACATTCTACATGGCATGTTCTATAGAAATGTGAAGAGTCTAGGTTGGCTCATGACACTATATGAACTTCACGCACCGTTAAATATCGAAATTCGGTGATCAACTGAATATTCAAATTAGATCCACAATTCTGAAACTAAACATAAAATGTTTATCATATGATAAACAAGTGTTCAGCAGTGCACATTCAACCCATATATAACAAACTCGGGGTGGCTCAGGGGCAACTTTCAACGTAACGCCCCATCCATATATATGGTACACAGTATAACTACACCATACTCGTTTGCAGTCACGCAGCTCTGAAACTGAACATAGAAAGTTTATGAAATTCTACACATACATCCTATAGTGCATGTTCTTTAGTAATGTGTAAAGTCTAGGGTGGCTCAAGACTTTATCTGGACGTGACGCCCCGTTAAAGGTCCAAATTCGGAGATCAGCTCAATATTCAGATTAGACCCACAATTCTGAAACTAAACAAAGAATGTTGATCATATGATAAACAAGTGTTCAGCAGTGCACATTCAACCGATATATAACAAACTCGGGGTGGCTCAGGGGCAACTTTCAACGTAACGCCCCATCCATATATATGGTACACAGTATAACTACACCATACTCGTTTGCAGTCACGCAGCTCTGAAACTGAACATGAAAGTTTATTACATTCTACAGATCCATCCTGTAGTGCACGTTATTTGGTAATGTGAAGAGTCTAGGGTGGCTAAAGACTCTATCTGGACGTGACACCCCGTTAAAGGTCGAAATTCGAAGATCAGCTCAATATTCAGATTAGACCCACAATTCTGAAACTAAACATAGAATGTTTATCATATGACAAACGAGTGTTCAGTAGTGCACATCCAACCCATATATAACAAACACGGGGTGGCTCAGGGGCAACTTCCCCATCACTGTATTACCATATACATTGTAAAATCAAGCTACCCACAATTCTGAAACTAAACATGGAATGTTTATCATATGATAAACGAGTGTTGAGCAGTGCACATTCAACCCATATATAACAAACACAGGGTGGCTCAGGGGCACCTTTCACGGTAACGCCCCATTCATATATATAGTACATATTATAACTACACGACGTTCGTTTACAGTCACACAATTCTGAAACTAAACATAGACAGTGTATGAAATTCTGCAGATCCGTCCTCTAGTGCATGTTCTATGAAAATGTGAAGAGTCTAGGGTGTTCCAAGATTATATCTGAACGTGACGCCCCGTTAAATGTCGAAATTCGGACATGAGAACAATATTCAGATTAGACCCACAATTCTGAAACTAAACATAGAATTTTTATCAGATGATAAACAAGTGTTCGATAGTGCACATGCAACCCACACATAATACACATGGGGTGGCTCAGGGGCAATTTCCCAAGTAACGCCAGAACAATATATATGATACACCGTGCAAAATAAACCTAACTACAATTCTATAACTAAACATAGAATGTTTATCATATGATAAAGAGGTGTTGAGCAGTGCACATTCAACCCATATATAACATACACGGGGTGGCGCAGGGGCAACTTTCACGGTAACGCCCCATTCACATATATCGTACACAGTATAACTACACCACGCTCGTTTATAGTCACACAATTCTGAAACTAAACATAGATCGTGTATGAAATTCTACTGATCCGTCCTATAGTGCATGTTCTATGGAAATGTGAACAGTCTGAGATGGCTCAAGATTCTATCTGAACGTGACTCCCCGGTAACACCCCATCCATTTATATCGTACACAGTATAACTACAGGACGCTCGTTTACAGTCACACAATTCTGAAACTAAACATAGAAAGTGTATGAAATGCTACAGATCGGTCCTCTAGTGCATGTTCTGTGGAAATGTGAAGTCTGGGGTGGCTCAAGATTCTATCTGAACGTGACGCCCCGTTAAATGTCGATAGATAGATAGATAGATAGATAAGGATGGGGCGTTACGTGGGAAGTTGCTCGTGAGCCACCCTGTTTTTGTCATGTATTGGTGGGATGGATACAATTGAACAACTCTTTATCAAATGATAAAAATTCTATGTTTACTTTCTTTTTCAATACTTTTACGGTGTTAGTAGATTTTGGTGTGGATTACCACTTTCCTTTATTTCCCACACTATTAACGAATGATTTGATGAAACTGACGAAATGTGAACTCCAAAACAAAAGAAACAGATATAGTAAGGTATGTTTAGTTCGATAAGGGTGTCTGCTGCTCTTATTGAAACAGCAAAACCCATCATAATTTGAAAAAAACGTTTTAGGAAGATTTTAATATTTTAAAAATAAATAAACTGTTGTTATTTTCTTAGTACAAAATGTAATTTTAGAAAGTGGATTGACATATAGAGTTATCATCTGTCTCCTAAAAATGATTATTAAATATTCGCTATTAATTTATATGCCAGACACCCTTATCGAAATAAACATACCTTACAATATCTACAATGTTTTATTTTGGAGTTAACATTTCGTCAGTTTCGTCCATTAATAGTGTGGGACTTATTCTCACAGGGGTGAAACTCCCCCATGCAATGTAAAACAGGCCCATGAAAGTCCCCTCAAATTGTTCTCTTTTGTTCTTTACATTTCCATTCTTCTTTCTTTTTCCTATCAGCTTTCCTTTGTATTTTATATCTGTTTTCGCTTTATATTGTATTTTCTTTCTTCTTTCCAGTGTATCTATCTTATTTCCTTTTGTCTTTGTCTATTTTGTTTGTCTTTCTATTATCTTATTGCAATTTACTTTTCCTATCTCCTATTTTCACTTTCATGGGGTTTGTTTTTTAGTTTGTCTTCTGTATTATCTTCGTTTTTTATTTGTCCATCTTTCTTCCTTTTAGTTTTTCTTTCCCTTTATCCTAATCTCTGACACTTTTATTTTCTCTTAATCTTCTATTCACTCTTCTATTCACTCTTTCCTTCTCCTATTTTCTCTCCTATGTTCGATTCCTTCTGTTTATCGAAAACAATGCAAACAGAAGGAAGAGAACACAGGAGAGTGACAATAGGAGAAGGCAAGAGTGAATAGAAGATTAAGAGAAAATAAAAGTGTCAGAGATTAGGATAAAGGGAAAGGAAAACTAAAAGGAAGAAAGATGGAAAAATAAAAAACGAAGACAATATAGAAGACCAAAAAAAAAACCCCAGGAAAGTGGAGATAGGGAAAGTAAATAGCAATAAGATAATAGAAAGACAAACAAAATAGACAGAGACAAGGAAATAAGATAGATAAACTGGAAAGAAAACGGAAACTACAACACAGGCAGAAAACAAAAAAGAAGAAAATATAAGCTAAATGAAGTCAAAATATGAAATAGGAATATAAAGCGAACACAGATATAATTATAAAACACATGACAAGCAGACAGAAAAAGAATTGTGTGACTGTAAACGAGCGTGGTGTAGTTATACAGTGTACCATATATGTGGATGGGGCCTTACCGTGAAAGTTTCGCCTGAGCCACCCCGTGTTTGTTATATATGGGTTGAATGTGCACTGCTGAACACCTTTTTATCATAAGATAAACATTCTATGTTTAGTATCAGAATTTTGGTTACCTTTATTTTGCACTGTGTATCATATATATTGTTCTGGCGTTACTTGGGAAGTTGCCCCTGAGCCACCTCATGTTTATTATGTGTGGGTTACATGTGCACTATTGAACACTTGCTTATCATGTGATATACATGCTATGTTTAGTTTCAGAATTGTGGGTCTAATCTGAATATTGTTCTCATCTCCGAATTTCGACATTTAACGGGCGTCACGTTCAGATATAATCTTGACCCTAGACTCTTCACATTTCCATAGAACATGCACTAGAGGACGGATCTGCAGAATTTTATACACTTTCTATGTTTAGTTTCAGAATTGTGTGACTGTAAACGAACGTCATATAGTTATAATATGTACTATATATGTGTGAATGGAGCATTACCGTGAAATTTCCTGTCATGGACGGAGGAGCCGGCCAAGGCCGGCTCTTGTGCCCACGATAGGCGTGCACTACAACAGCTTGTTCTGAATGTGCACGTAAAACCCTATGACATGCCATGACATGTTACCGTGAAAGTTGTCCCTGGGCCATCCTGTGTTTGTTACATGTGGGTTGAATGTGCCCTGCTCAACACCTCTTTATCATATGATAAACATTCTATGTTTAGTATCAGAATTGTGGTTAGCTTTATTTTGCACTGTGTATCATATATATTGATGTGGCGTTACTTGGGAAGTTACCCTTGAGCCACCACGTGTTTGTTATTTGTGGGTTCGATGTGTACTATTGAAAACCTGTTTATGATAGTTTCAGATTTGTGGGTCTAATCTGAATATTGTGTTCATCTCCGAATTTCGACTTTTAACGGGGCCTCACTTTCGGATAGAATCTTGAGCCACCCTAGACTCTTCGCATTTCCATAGAACATTCAATAGAGGGCGGATCTGTAGAATTTCACAAACTTTCTATGTAGTTTCAGAACTATGTGCATGTAAACGAGTGTGGTGTAGTTATACTGTATATCATATATATGGATGGTGCGTTACCTCGACAGTTGCCCCTGAGCCACCCCGTGTTTGTTATATGTGGGTTGAATATCCACTGCTGAACACCTGTTTATTATATGATAAACATTCTATGTTTACTTTGAGAATTGTTGGTAGCTTGATTTTACACTGTGTACCATATATAGTGATGGGGCGTTACCTTGAAAGTTGCCCCTGAGCCACCCCGTGTTTTGTTATATGTGGGTTGAATATGCACTGCTGAACACTTGGTTATCATATGATAAACATTCTGTGTTTAGTTTCAGAATTGTGGGTCTAATCTGAATATTGAGCTGATCTTCGAATTGCGACCTTTAGTAAATATTTGCGTAGATTACCACTTTGCTTTATTTCCGAGCCATCCCATATTATCGTTTATTCCTAAATCATCCTAAATTGGTTGTTTTCATAGACAAACACTTGTATCTGAATTGAAGTTTTTAAAGAATGTTAATTGCATCTTTCAAAAAAAAAAAATCCTGAATGTTGAATGTTGTTCTGTCAGAGCAATATTCAATATTGTATGTTGAACGTTGAATATCGAACCAACTTCCGCTTCCCAATTCAAAGGCCATATTTTTGTCAAAAATAGATAAATCGTTATGGAAGTCAAACTTAAATTATTGTAAATGTATATAATTTTTCCATTAGTAGCAAGGGATCTTTCATATGCACCATCCCATAGACAGGATAGCACGTACAACAGACAGACATACAGACAGATATACGGACAACAGACAGACAAACAGACAGAAGGACGGATATGAAACCTATAGTCCCCTATATACGTATAATAATGATCGGATCCCTGGCAAGGCTAGGTAAGACAAGAATTGATTTACACTCAGGTCGTTGCACAACGGCATAGGAGGAATATATACATATACAATTTATAACATTCATGTGACAAGATGGTTGATAATAAACGTATACAAAGACTAATTAATTAAATTCTATAAGAACAAGATGTATAGGAAAACCTCAAAATAAAATACATTAGATACATGTACATATTTAAGAACACCGTTATACACATACCACAGGTAGGTGTCATATAAATATAAATATAATCTAGATATACATCATATGTGGCCAAGTGCTTAAAAGCAAATATGTCTTCGTAATAATAATTATATATGTTTTGTTTAGTTTGGTTTGGGACGTTTAAAGTTACAAATAATTACATTTATAAAATATTCTAATTTCTTTAATATTCCGATTCGCTTACTGTTCATTAATTCTATAAACTTATAAGTATTTGGTCGTTTATAGTAATATTAATGTATATACTGGACCCTTAAATTATGAAAACAATTACAGACAAAAAGATAATGAAATTCATCGCCAATAGCATTTATGTACAAAGTCTCTCGTATATAGGTATGTTATTCCAACGACCAGTTTCAACGGATAAATAATGGTTAGACGTTCTAAATTTTATGATAACTAACGACAGCTTTTCAAGAAGTATACTAAACTAATTTTCAAGAAGTAATATTTCATTACATAGCTCGTAATTTTCCAATCACGACGATTATTTCTCCATATTTGTAAATATTGATCGTATTGCCTTTGTTTGATTTATTGCGAGAGACAGTTTACTGATATGAACGATTGAGATATCCATACACTGCTCATTTCTAACTTATCCAAAATGCTTTTGATACCGATGATCCAATTATAGATGGTTCTGTTATTAAGATTATCATTTAACATAGCTTTGTATAATAACAACGATATTTTTCATTCTTTTCCTGATCTAAGCCGTGCCCAGTAGCATATAATTTTTCTATGTAAATTCAATTGGCACTCTTCCTAGCTCTCCGTATAACATGAAAAATGGTGTTGCTTTCTTAATAGGTAAAATATGTCTAAAGAAGCTTTAAATATATAATTGTTTTTGTGCCCCCAAATTTCGCAGTCATGTAATAAGATTGGAAGGACTATGGAGTCGAACATTTTAAGTTTGCATTCAGTTGATAGATGGTGTTCCTTTGATTTCGCTAGTACAAAGTACATAGCCTTGGTAGCCTGTTGACTTAGCCTGCTCTTGGTAGTTCGGAAGTTGTTTAATTTACTAAAAGTAATTCCTAAATATTTGTACTCTTTAACATTATCTAAAATAGTCTTTCTAATCTTGGCTATCCAGAGACCGGAGCCGTAACGGCCATGCCTAAAATCCCAGTGGTATAGGGGCATGTAAAAACAAAAAGAAAGAAAGAAAAAGAAAGAAATGTTTTATTTAACGACACACTCAATTCATTTCGTTTACGGTTACATGGCGTCAGACATACGGTTAAGGACCACACAGATATTGAGAGAGGAAACCCACTGTCGCCACTTCATGGGCTACACTTTTCGATTAGTAGCAAGGGATCTTTCATATGCACCATCCCACAGATAGGGTTGTATATACGACGGTCTTTGATGTACCAGTCGTGGTGCACTGGCTGGAACGAGAAATAGCCCAATGGGTCCATCGACGGGGATCGATCCCAGACCGACCGCACATCAAGCGAGCGTTTTACCACTGGGCTACATCTCACCCCATTTAAAAACAGTTCACGTTCAGTAATATTATCGAGGACATTGCAGTTGCATACATATAATTCTGCCTTGTTTTTGTTTGCTAGTATTATCAGATTGACAGCTGAGATAGAATGCTTGGAAGAACGGCTGAGCGACTGCAGGCGAGGTCGTGAAGGTGCGTGTTCCTTTCGCCTATTATAAAATGCATTTTGAGCTACAAACAAGACAATAAAAAACACACTGGATTTGTTAAAATTGATGATTTAGGTAGAAACTGCTTCCATCAATGGAAAACACTCTGACATACTAGCAGTTTGGGGCATACATACATTCACACATACATACATACATACATACATACATACATACAAGGTGTCACGGGGATCCTATAATACCCGTAACTGAATGAAACACGATTATCCAAATATCTCTCCCAACTGTATTTATATTAGATCTCTCTGTAACGGGCAGTTCAACCCCGCGTGGCTCGTCTAGGTATGATCAGAGATAAGATCTTATATAAAGCATATATTATTATAGCACGTTTAGTTCACTAGAAAACACAACAAATGTACTGCCGCAGTAGTTAATTAACAACAACAAATAATAACAACCCAGAACTGATCACTTAATTAGTTAATCTCTAGGTGTCTAGTTTACACAATATGCTAATCACTTCACCGTGACACAACACCCACACGTGTGATAATTGAGAAACGCTTCCAGGGGAACTTAGGTAATAAAGGAATTACAACTCTATTCCTAACTGGTTAATTTTTAATTAACCCTTAACTACTCATTCAGTAACCTTGTAATACAGAATTAATACTGGTACCTATCACAATAAAGACAATAACCTACAGTTTACCTAGGTCCGCTAGGATGACTGGCTAAGCTTTAATAATTATTTAGACAGTGAGCCTACAGTTTACTGCGTCAGATGACCGGCAGCACCGTCTAAATAATATTGGTATCATACAGTATTAAAATATTTAAAGTCACATCAATCACATCAAGGTTATACACAGAGCAGAAATAATAAATAATTAGAAATAATTATCACGTCCGGACTGAACTTATATATTTCGTTCAGTGGACGACGTCCGTTTCCCCTGCAGCCTTCCTATGTTTCTCCCCGATAAATCTAAAACCCTAGCTATTTATCATAAAAACCGAATATCGCCTGGGGGTACATCGCGGTCCTCCCCCTATCAAGTGATATTTCCACAGCGACCAAGACGGGAATTCTTTCTTACAAGCCTAGACTTACTGTCGCCTAGTTCGCCAAATATACCCCGATCGTACCGAACTAGCGGAGGTATTACGTAACTACTGGCCACATGGCCTCCGCAACTGGGCTGGGTGTGTAATAGGCACAGCTCGACCACGGTCGCGCGGAGGTATTACGTAACAAAATGCCCACCTGGGCTTAAGTGCATATTGGAACTGCACACGACCCTCTAAAACAATTAATATCGCCACAGGCGAAAACAAAATTAAGAGCATGTTCCGTCACACAAGGCAATAAAACCCCCACTGGATTTGTTAAAATTGATAATTTAGGCGGAAACGGCTTAATATCTATGTATGTAACAGTCAACCTCGACATACATACAATATATAGATATTCATACATCAATACATACTAGCCAATGCCAGGTCTGCCCACTGTTTCATGCACGTAAGCGGGATCGACCGCTTAGATTGTAGGCCTCAAGCATGTGGTTGAGTTAAATAGCATCCTTTTTATGGATGACTGGATAGTCCAGAGCGTATCGTGGTTAGTCTAGAAATTTGCGGGCGATTCGGTGCCACAGGTTCGAATCCCAGTAACAGCATGTGACAATTTGTGAGGCCAGAAAGGATTTAATTATCGCCTGCGCCAGTGCGTTAATATCTATGTATGTAGGGTGTATACTACCAAATCAAATCCCATAGACGACAATAGTAACATATGTGGCTAAAACTCCTACCTGCAACGTATCAACCGACATAAACGCCACGGATATAAATACTACCACCCCTTACACTTAAAGTGAATCAGAAAAAAATGGGGGTCAAGCTGCTCGTTTCTGAGATAACGGGTAGCGTCTATGACTACCCTAGTTTCGCACAAAATTCGAGTACTTTTTTTTACAGGTACCCCATACATGTTTCAAGCACAAGGCTACTTGACACATTGGTACTAGATGAAATAAAATTGCACATTTTTTTTACCCAGATGAAACTATTATTTTTTACAACCAACACACTCACATTTATAACCAATCACAGGACTTGTGGTGTTCACTTCTCTATCAAAAGTTCGGTGCACCTCGAACTTTGACCCAGCCGGAAGTTATTTGGTTTAGTACTACCTGTAACAGTCAACCTCGATATACATACTATATATAGATATTCATACATCAATACATACATACTTACATACATACATACATACATACATACATTCACACACAAACTGCTTCCATCAATTGAAAACACTCTGAAATACTAGCAGGTTGGGGCATACATACATTCACACATACATACATACATACATACACACATGCATTCACACATACACACATACACACATACATGCATGCATACAAGGCAATCAAAAGCCCACTGGATTTGTTAAAATTGATAATTTAGGTGGAAACGGCTTCCATCAAAGGACAACACTCTGAAATACTACCTGTTTGGGGCATACATACATTCACACATACGTACATACATACATACATACATACATACATGCATACAAGGCAATCAAAAACACACTGGATTTGTTAAAATTAATAATTTAGGTAGAAACTGCTTCCATCAATGGAAAAAATACTGGTCGTTATGTCGGGTTTCACTGAATATAATATATGAGAATGCAAGTGTTTGTTATCCGATATCCACTAAAAGTACAATGCCATGTATCACTGAATGCACTATTTTCATTTTCAGCAACCAAACCACCAGCGACAAAAGCACCGCCGAAACCAAGTAATGAAAACATTTACTATATTTATTTCTGTTGATATATTTAACTGACTAAAATCACATATTAAATTCAGTTTCTTGTTCAGAATATCTGTGTCTGCATGTGCAGCGTGTCAAGCGTTTGCGGGTAGTGGGTATATTAATGAGAGCTAGGACCAGATTCTATAAGCTGGAGTGCAGTTCACAGTCCCCCTCCCTGCCGTGATGCGGGATGTAACTCAGTTGTAGATAGATCATCTGAGACGCAATGGGTCGCGTTTCCGATGTTCCTCCATTGCCATGGAACCTAGCCCGTAGCAATGATATATAAGTCAGGGGGAGTGCACACACTATAATGTGTGTCTGTGTGTGTGTGTGTGTGTGTGTGTGTGTGTGTGTGTGTGTGTGTGTGTGTGTGTGTGTTGTTTTGTGTGTGTGCGTGCGTGCGTAGAAAAGTTAAAACCTAAATGTTTTGGTCGGGAGTCTGTGGGAAAGTGCATATAATAGATCCCTTGCTACATTAGAAAAAAATGTAGAGGGTTTTCTCTGATGACTACGAGTCCGAATTATCAAATGTTTGACATCCAATAGCCGATGATAAATTAATCGATGTGCTCCAGTGGTGTCGTTAAACAAAATAAACTTTAACGTTAACTTAAGTTTTGATCGGAAAGTAAGGGCCATATGTCCCCCAGCTCATCCACCCTCGAAACCTATGGTCCTACTTTGCCATCGGTCAAATAATTATTGACTCACAACAGACGTTAACGTTGCTTGTGTTTATGATGCAATCAAACAACCTCCAGTCTCTTATAATCTTGACAATGAATGAACGTTTTTTGTTTTGTTTTTTGTTTTTAGGATGTCCTTCCTTTACTGGTATAGTCTGGTGCACATCAAAAAGAGTGTGTGCGATACGTGGCGGTCACGTCATATCCCAATTCTCCTGTGGTGTGAAACGGTTCAGGTGTTGTGGCATAAAAACAGGTTGTTATAACGGAAGTTCCTTCTGCCATAAAACTTTTTCACTAACATCAAAATTTTGGTCTTCTTGATTTGAATTGAGATAAATTGAAAATTCCTGCACTGGCTACTATAGTGTCACATACTATATGGTGTTGGAAAACCCTAATACGCTGGGTGTAGTTCAAAATGAATTGCATAAGCACCAAAACTATATCATAAACATTCACATTGGTTATAAAATATCCGAGACTTGCCAGTTGTGTGTTTTAGCAGCCATTTTGGACGCTATCTGAATATTTTAAAATGCTCAACAGTGCCAAGCTTGCACCGCTTTAATCTTCAATCAGCATCTTCGAAAGATGTAAATATCACTGAGGACAATGGTAGGTAATCGAAACACCATTTTCAATCAAAAATGAATTTTGACAAATGAGTGATT
>NW_024533543.1:0-15000 GCF_016097555.1 Gigantopelta aegis | reverse complement strand
ATCAGTTAATAAAGGCTAGGGCAGAAAATTGTGTCACCACTATTTCCGTTTCGTTTAACACAAAATCACTTTTAGATATATCATAGTCACTGCATTTCATATCTATTTGTGATAGGTACAATTCTTAAAATTACAATTTATTGTTTTCAAGTACGATCAGATGCCTTGGTAATATTTAAACGTACAAACGGTAAAGACACACTGATCTCATATCATATATATGTGAGCACATCTATTTACTTGATATCCACCTTAAATTACAATGTTATGATCACTGTATGACACTATTTTTATCTTCACCAACCAAAGCACCAACGTATATAATATAGAAAAATTAAAAGGTAAAGTACACATATCAGCCAGCTCGCCGCAATCCCCAACCCACTGTTCCCACAGGAGCCTGTTATTTTAATTTTTAACAGACAACAGATGTTAAATTTGTTAGTCTTTATGACGAAGTAGAACGACCTCCACTCTTTCATACTACTTATAATATATAAACGTTTTTATTTTCATTTTTAGTCTGTCGTCGCATCCCTGGATCTGTCTGGTGTACAACAGAGTCAGCATGTTCAAGTCGTGACGGAACGATGATGCCCAATTTCACTTGTGTTAATATAGCGTTTGGCTGTTGCAACCTTAATCTAAAACCAGGTTCTTATAATTTAATTATTTGGCCCACAAGACTCTTTCACTACATCAAAATCTTGGTCTATTTGATGTAAATTTTGATATATTCCAATGTTCTTGTTCTGGCTGCTGTAGTGGCAGCCCTCTAGGATTGAAATGATATTGCAATGCTTTAATTAGCTGGGTGTAGACCAAAGTGAATTTCATGACCAGTACAATACTATCATAGACATTAACAATTTTGTCATTTCTCGTGAAATATCAGAGACTTGCCAGTTATGTGTTTTGGCAGAAATCTTGTTTTTATTTTATTTTCAGTCTGTGTTAGAAAGGCTGGATCTGTCTGGTGCACATCAGAGTCGGCGTGTTCTAGGCTTGGTGGCACAATGATGCCTGAATTCACTTGTCGTAGTAACAAGCTTGGGTGTTGCAAGAAAGAAGTAAAACCAGGTTGTTATAACTGAATTCCTTGGACGAAAAGACTTACACACTAATATCAAAATCTTCATCTAGTTGATGTAAAATGCGATAAATTGCAAAGTTTTTATTATATCTGCAATAGCGGCGGCCCTCTTGGATTATAATGATAGTGATATATATATATATATATATATATATATATATATATATATATATATATATATATATATATATATATATATATACTGACACACAATGAAAACGCAAAAAACAACTATTCACTGCAAATAACGACAAACTATTTATGAATTGATGGATAATGTAATATGACTTTAATGATTGGTTTTCATGAGATACATTCACATGGAAACATGGCCAGTTATCATCAGTAATCGAGTTGCTTTCGTAATCGAAAAGTTCAACACACAAACCCCCCCACCCACCACCACCACCACCACCACCACCACCAACCCACCCACCCATATCAAGGTCAGGATCTGATGTGTCCACCATTGGACCGTGAGCATGCGTGAAGACGACGGGGAAAGGATTGGCACAAACATCTCAAATAAGCCACAGGAATGTTCCTCCACTCCTCCTGCAACGTCTGTGCAAGCTCAGCGACGTTACGCGGTGGTGGCTGTCGGTGACGTACACGGCGTCCTAAGTCATCCCACATGTGTTCAATTGAGTTCAAATCCGGTGAAACGGCGGGACAGTTCATAATGGTGATACCGGGTTGTTGCAGGAATGCCTGGGTAATTATTTCAGTATGTGGACGGACATTGTCTTGTTGAAACCGCTGGGGACCTCCTGGTCATCGGTGACGGCGCAAAAGTGCCTGGAGAACTGGTCTTAGAATAACGTCGACATAACGCTGGACTGTAAGGGCATCGTGGACAATGATGAGATCACTCACTCCTGAAATCGCAGTTGACTGCCCTCCATACCATCAGACAACCGCCGCCAAACCGATCAGGTTCCCTCACACATCTGTCAACGTACCGTTCATGGAGTATTCTGTACACAATCCTCCGGTAAACGGCTGGTGAATGATTACCATTCTGGAGAGCAAACCGTAGTCTGGCAGCACGATGTCGCGGTGTCATGATGTTCCCGTTGTATGGGCGTCTGCATCTGAGTCCAGCCGTTCTGATTCGATGGATGACCGTCATCGGATGGATATGCCTTCCATGATGTCCTATCGTGTGGCTTGCTGTCATCGTCGCAGTTCTGAACCGGTCACGGAGGTGATGTCGTCGAATCTGCTGATCTTGGCGTGGGGTCGTAACGGGAAGTTGACCAGGTCGAGGTCGATCACGTACACTCCCGGTCTGTTGATGACGTTCAACAAGTCGTTCAATAGTTGATGAATGGACTCTGAAGATCCTAGCAACTTGACTTTGCGAAGACTCCCCTTGAACCATGCCCAACGCTCGCTCCCTTTGTTCTTCTCCGAGTCGTGGCCTTCTTAATGTGACGAGGAATATGACACCGTTACGTGACTTTTATGTGTCCACATACTGGCATTTCACGTGCATTTCATGCAGCATGATTGAGCATGCAGTGAACGCATTTCACACTATTTTGTGTGTTTCTGCTATTGTATGTGTAACGAGAACAAAACCAGGATTAAAACCCAGACAAAAGTACCAATCAATAGCTTCTTCTCATCAATTGTTATTTTAAATCCAATAAATATATTTTTCATTAATCGCAACAAAATATTGAAAGATATCTGTTTTGCGTTCTCGTTGTGTGTCAGTATATATATATATATATATATATATATATATATATATATATATATATATATATATATATATATATATTAAACAGCATTGAAAACACACCATCAGTTGTTGATAACAAATGTGAAGGGGCGTATATCAGCATTGAAAATATCAATGAATAAGTATTGTACTACCTTATAGACCATGCATGATGACGAATAACTTACACAAATGATTGTCTGAACACTCCATGAAACACAACACATCATATTGCATGCATAGCATGAAAAACGTAAATTGAATGTGCAGTCATGCTGATTGGGGCTATAAAAGATGGTCTCTGAAAAGCCACTTTCATTTATGAAGTACTCTTTGAGAGAACGTTAAACAAGTTATAGCAAGGTTGACAGACGAGGAACGTGAAGGCGCCTTGGGCTTGCTTCAAATCGACATTTCGACTAGAGTCATTGCACAGTGATTTGGATGCCACCATTCAACAATCACTAGACTCCACAGTAGATACCAGCAGACAGCAACCACCAAGGACCGTCCACATCCAGGCCAACGACGAGTTACGACACCACGACAAGATGGCCATATTGTTCGCGTCCATATTCGTGATCGAACGTTGCCAGCTGCCAGGACTGCACTGCTCTGCTGATCTGCGTGCTCAACGACCATATGTTGGACCTATCCTGACAGAACAACATCAAATTGAGCGCCGACGTTTGGCAGGTATTTTGATTGGAGATTACAACATTGGCATGGTGTGCTATAGTCTGACGAATACAGTTGCCATTTAAGGAATGCTGATGGTCCGTTGCAGGTGTGGCGTAGGCGTGGAGAACGTTACCACAATGACTGCCTTGTCCAGACAGATCGATGGGGTGGAGGGAGTGTCATGGTGTAGGGCGGGATCAGCTATCATCACCGAACAGCACTCCATGTTTGCCGTGGTAAAATTAATGCCCTTTACTACCAGGATAACGTCTTACAAAATCACGTCATTCCCTTCTTTCATCAGCATTGGGATAAGCGCATACTTCTGCAAGACAACGCCCGAGCATACACAGCCCGTGTTACAACACAGTATCTAGTGCACAATAATGTCCCTTTGCTTGTATGGCCAGCACTGTCCCCTAATTTATCGGCAATAGAACATCTTTGGGATTACCTGGGTCAGTGCATCTCACGTCGTCCACAAATGAATAACCTTAGAGAACTGTAAAACGCACATCGGCAGTAGTGGAATGATATCCCCCAGAACACTATTCGCAGCCTTACCAGGTCGATTAGAAGACGTGGCATGCCTTTTGTTGCTGCACATGGTGGTCATACGCGCTTTTGACTTTTCATTATGACCCTACGTGTCTTTCATACGTAGATGAATGAAAATTAATCAATGATTGTCTATCCTTTTTTGTTTCTTGTCATCATCAAGCATCTATCTATTTCCTGTTCACGACAAAAACATTTATATTTGCTGAGGTATTCTTTTGGAAATGCAAACATTTCTTGGTGGTGCATTTTCAATGCTGTTCACTATATATATATATATATATATATATATATATGTGTGTGTGTGTGTGTGTGTGTGTGTGTGTGTGTGTGTGTGTGTGTGTGTGTGTGTCATGGGTTTTGTTTTCGAATATGATTTTTATGGCAACTAATCATGTGCGAAAAGCATATTTTGACGAATTGCGAATTGTAATGCTTTAATTAGCTGGATGTAGTTTAAAGCGAATTGCATGACCAGTACAGTACTATCGTAGACATCAACAATTTTATCATTTGCGATGAAATAGCCCAGACTTCCCATGTGTGTCTTTTGGCATCCATTATGCTTTTGTTTTTATTTTTAGCCTGTGTTAAGGTGCCTGGATCTGTCTGGTGCACATCAGAGTTGTTGTGTACGAAGCGTGGCGGCACGATGATGTCTGAATTCACTTGTGGTAGAAACACGCTTGTGTGTTGCAAGGTTGAAGCAAAACCAGGTTGTTAAAACTGAATTCCTTGACTAAAAAAACTCTTTAACTTACGTTAAAATTTTCGTCTAGTTCATGTAAAATGCGAGAAATTGCAGACTCCTTGTTCTAGCTGCTATAGTGGCGGCCCTCTGGACTAAAATTTTAGTGAACCGCAGAGAAACAATGCCATCGGCCGACTAGACGCAGGCGAATCCAGAACGGCCGTTGCCAGGGCATTCCATGTGTCCCCAAGCACCATCTCCAGACTGTGGGACCGTTACCAGCAACATGGATCAACACGTGACCTCCCTAGATCCGGTCGACCACGGGTCACTACCCCCGGGCAGGACCGCTACATCCGGGTACGCCACCTTCGGGAACGATTGACTACTGCCACCTCCACAGCCGCAGCAATACCAGGTTTGCGCAGGATATCCGACCAGACCGTACGGAACCGCCTACGTGAGGTAGGAATTCGTGCCAGACGTCCAGTTCGAGGTGTCATCTTAACACCACAACACCGTCGACTCTGACTGCAGTGGTGCCAGATTCATCGAGAATGGCCTCAACTGCGATGGAGACAGGTGTGGTTCAGTGACGAGTCCCGATTTCTGCTCCGACGTCATGATGGAAGATGTCACGTGTATAGGCGTCGTGGTGAACGTTATGCGGCAAACTGCGTGCAGGAAGTAGACAGATTCGGCGGGGGTAGTGTCATGGTGTGGGCAGCCATCTCACACACTGGCAGAACTGACCTGGTCCACGTGCAGGGCAACCTGAATGCACAGGGCTACATTGACCAGATCCTCCGGCCACACATCGTTCCAGTTATGGCCAACGCCAACGCATTGTTCCAACATGACAACGCCAGGCCTCACACAGCACGTCTCACAACGGCTTTCCTACAGAACAACAACATTAATGTCCTTCCTTGGCCATCGATATCACCGGATTTGAACCCAAATGAGCATCTATGGACGAGTTGGACCGACGCCTCCGACAGCGACAACCACAGCCCCAGACTCTGCCCGAGCTGGCAGCAGCCTTGCAGCCGAGTGGGCCACCATCCCTCGGGACGTCATCCGTACTCTGGTTGCTTCAATGGGCAGGCGGTGCCAGGCAGTTGTCAACACACGCGGAGGCCACACCCGGTATTGACTCCAGATGACCTTGACCTTGGTTGTGTGTCCTATCACTTACTCACAATGGACTAGAGTGAATTGTGAACAATCCTGCAACATTTGGTAATTATCGGACTCACCATTCAATAATTAAATCAATTCTCCAAATGTTACGACAATGTGGTTTTGCGTTTCTTCTTTTGAAGAGTATTATTAGTTTTGGTTTTGAATACGCATTTTATGGGAACGATAATTCACCGTCACTGCATTTCATATCTATTTGTGATAGGTACAATTCTTAAAATTACAATTGATTGTTTTCAAGTACGATCAAATGCCTTGGTAATATTTAAACTTAAAAACGGTAAAGAAACACTGATCTCATATCATATACAGGTGAGCACATCTATTTATTTGATATCCACCTTAAATTACAATGTCATGATCACTGTATGACACTATTTTTATCTTCACCAACAGAAGTGCACCAACAGAAGTGCACCAAAACCAAATAATGAAAGTCTTTGCAATATTTATTTCTGTCAATATATGTAGCTGATTAAAATTACAATTTAAATAGTGTTTCTTGATTAGAATATAAGTGTCTTTATCAACAATGTGTCTGCAGTCATCCTAATATTTGTAAACAGCGCAAACTGATTATGCCCTGGTCAAATCCAACCGTTATAAATGTAGCTAGTTATAGTTTACCAGAAGCAAATGGCCTGAGCTTCTAAAGGGACCTAGGTCTGTTGGGGTTTTGCGGAGCATGCCAACTGCACATAAAGATATTGAGAGACACGCTTTCTGGATATTTTAGTGTTGTATATTGTGGATGATGAATTATTAAAAAAAGTTATTAAAAGGGAACTTTAAACAGGTGAGGGACTCCTTTGACCCACATGGGATCCGCCAATTGTATCTTCATAATATGTTCGTATTAGACTGGTGCATCCCAGAACCAAACTAAATATTTTTTAGGTCAAACTTCTGTAAGTGGATTACAGTTCATATGGTTATACTAATCAAAATAAGCCTTGGGGCCACCTGGATTTCGACTCCAAATTCAAGATGGCCGCCAAAATCCAAAATGGCCGCAATACAAAGTTTCTCATCATGCAGATGACTTACAAATGAACATTTGGTGTGTATTTAGGGGTTTTCGGGGTCAAGGAAGTCATGTATGAAGATATTAAAATTGTTGGAAGCAAACTGTAGATATTAAATGCCGATTTGCAGCTGTTAAACTGTTTAACAGCTAAAAAAATATTTCACTATTGACATACTAGCAGTTAAATAATTGAAAGACACATGTACTTAGATATCAACCGTTTATTCTTTATTCAGTAGTACATTATTGTCAGGCTTGCTGCATGAATACGCATAGCAGAGAAGAATCAAAATATCTGTGTCTGTTGCTACAACAATGACTGGATTTACCGACTTGGAAGCTTCAAGAATCAACCTTGTATCAGCTTCAGGGTGGTTGCATGAAGACAAATGCTCAACAGCTGAAGGAGTTATTAGCCAAGTTTTTCTTCTTCTGTTAGCTTAAGTGGAATATGTACACTGCTGTTTTTATAATGGTTAACTAGAAAACTTATCAACTGTGTTTTGTTTTCACCATTTCTCAAAAACGAATCCCAGTCTTTTCCTTTTGGCATACTTTGAGTAGCACTTGTGATGTAGATTCGTCTACCAGTTTTACCACGTCTAATTTGAGTCAATTGTTTTACTGTGTTCATGTTGTATGAATCAAAGATGATTCCTACACCCGGTGCATCTACGGTATCCAGTGGCATACAAAATTTCAGAAGAGCATTTGCATAGTCTCCCCAAGTGTCTTTGGGTGGCACAGATTTTATACCGGCCATACCATCAATTAACCAACCACATTTCTTTAATGGTTTATTGCAGACAGAATCTGTTTCTTCTATCAAATAATTTCTCAGTGCAGCTTTGGACCCCTGCCTTAAGTCATTCTCTGGTGTTGCCAAAGCCAGTGGGATAGATGTCAGTGGATAGGAATGTGCTTCCTCTGGGGAAATTGTTTTTCCAACTAAAATTCCGAATGCTTGTCTGTCTTCTTTCAGAATGTTGACAACGCTTGAAGCTTTCATCACTTTCTCCATTCCAGTCTTTATATTTTGTTTGGGTATCTTTGCAAATATGCTGACCTTATTTTCTCCGGTGGTTGTAAGTCTTTGATCAACAAATTCTTTGTAGCAGCCTTCTCCAACATCTGTTGAAGACAATAGTCCTGCAATTACTTTAGGTTCAATTTCGGCTCCAGATTTCATATGACAGGCAGCACCATCCATAAATGGGTCAAAATACTGTTTCAGCTGAAGAACAAGACTATTAATCCAGTGTTCGTGTTCCCTTCGAGCACTAAGCGTAGTTTCTCTGTGAACTAATGATGTCATGACATCAAGTTTTGCTTTCAGTTTAGTTCGTATTGTGGCCATTAAATGGCTGGTCTTAATGAAGGTATCTGTTGCTGTGTCATTGGTACTGTAACCTCCTTGCATTGGTCCTCCTCTGACCTTTACTTCTCTGTTTATTGTTGTTTCGGTTATCAGGTCTCCATGAATTGTAGGAAATGGCTCTCCAGATAATGATCCGCCAAAACCATTTTTTACCAGATCATTCCATGCCGCATTGTTACTAATTTCACACATTTCAAGATTGACATGCTGGAATGTCAAATACCTAGCATAATTCATGTGACCAAATGCAAAACATTTAGGTAGCAAAGCCCGTTCTGCTGCCAAATGTCTTTCAATGCAATTTTCTCGAACAGAGCTAATGAGACATAACATCGATGAAACATCCTTTAGGTACTCAACAACCATCTGTGACTGAGTTCCCATTGTTTTTATTAATAACAAGCACAGGTTTTTAAATTCTTTATGCTGAAGCACAGCCTGGAGTGTTTCTGCAGATGAGTGGTGTCTCAAGTCAGTCATTAACTGGAGTAACTCAGTGTTAATGCTGTCAGAATTCGTTTGAATTCTAATTCGAAGAAGCGCATTAAATGCCTGCTTGTGAAGGCGGACACTTCTGTAATAGTGACGACCTTCTATTGCTTGATCTACAGAACCATCGGCGATAACTCCTGCATCCACCCACCAGTCTCTGAATCCAAGGCAACCATATTTCATGTACATTATTTTCAAGCACACAAGAATTGTATGGAATCCGCCAATAAGAGGAATTATCTTATCATATTTTCCATCAAACAGCCACGAAATTATTAACATCTTGCTATTGATAGCTTCATCAGCATGAACAAAGATATGTCCTACTTCAAGGTCATTTGTCATTTCCATTATCATGTCCATGTACCATTTGACGACATTGTCATGTGGAGGCAATGGAACAACAGGGAGATATTCTAATTTGCACTTGGCAGTAACACTATCAGTGACGGACTTCATAAATGCTGTCCATGATCCAACCAGACCCCCTTCACAATCATCACAAGCTACAGAATCCAGCAATACCCAGGCAATGTCACGTTTCAAAGCTTCGTCAAGCAAAGGTGAGTTAAAATACTTATCTGTGAAATTGGAAAATGCTGAAGGAGATATTTTTTTTCTTGGGATTTTATATGACCCATAGTCATTCTGTTCCTCATCTATGATATCAGAGATTATAGGTGTTGTATTCCGACTACCGTCATCATCACAGTTTGGGTTACCAACTTGAAATACAGTACCAGTGGTATGATGTGTTGTGTGAGCGCCTGTCAATGTTTGTTGTCTACCGTCTGAATTGTCAAATGTGACGTGAATACTTTTTCCTTTGGCAAAGCCAGGAGGTAACATTCTTTTGTGCTGCATAGTGACAGTCTTGGCCCATGTGTTATTCAGTAATCTGACATCAGTATATAATATTCCTATGCCACAATGATGAAGCAGAGATGGCCTCTTTGCTACCAGTTATTCGATGGAGTGTTAAACTCAGTGCTGTGTTCAGGGATGGGCGTTGGTGGGTAATCAACATTTCCCAGCTATGGCTTATGGCAGATATTTTCTCTGCCTGTGATATACTTGGGGTTTTGACATATAAGAATGTGTTTTTGGATCTTTTTGGATCTATTGACCATGTTATTGCATTATAAATGCAGCAAAGAGGACCATTGCTATCGAGCTGGTTTAAAAATTCGTCTGGTTCTGGTGGCCATTTGTGTGGTTCTCGTGTAGATATTTTGCGTACTTATTCATCATATCTCTATCATTATCAAATTGTGCGGGATTATAGGAATAGACAAAACAGTTATAACAATGTTTATGGTAATACAGATCTAGAGCAAATATGTCACAAGCACCATGAAGCAATACATTTAAACGTGTAGCAGCTTCATGGTACTTGTCATCTTCGTTTAACATTTTCATTTCCATTTGGCGTTTAATTTTATCAACTGCTTTATCTTCGGAACATCGGCCAAGACCACCTTTATTATACAGTTTATTATCACATATCGACACTTTATTGCAAACAAAACACACCTGTTTTTTCTTGGTAGCTAACCGTGGAATTTTTTATGGCTTTTGCGTTTTCTTTTGAGAAATATCTTTAGATATATCATCTGTGGAGCTGTCCGGCGGCTGGATTTTTTTATTTAGAGCTTCTTTTCTTTTAATTCGATTTCTGAATGTAATTCGGCATGTTTTATGAACAAATGCAT
This sequence comes from Gigantopelta aegis, assembly GCF_016097555.1. Lineage (NCBI taxonomy): Eukaryota > Metazoa > Mollusca > Gastropoda > Neomphalida > Peltospiridae > Gigantopelta > Gigantopelta aegis. Next base: position 4,436 of record NW_024533543.1, on the reverse strand, counting down.
GTTCCCTTAAGTTAGAAAGTCGAGCCTTCACTTCCCGGAACTCATTATATGGTGGTTCAGAACATAAACTTTCTTCAATACTGAACCATCTATCAGCAAGCTCCTGTAATGAGGTGGTGTCTTCTGCATTTATAGTAGTACATTTTTCAATTCCTTTGCTCCTTTCATTGCACAGTAAGCAGCTTTCTTTCTCAGCCGATCCAAGATTTAGAAATGGCTGGTGAGACATTCTGCAATGAAATATCTAGATTAGCAGTTTTGCTAAACACATAGCGCCTGAGGTTCCGTGTTTCACGTGTTCGATTGCCCACCATCGCTTTCATTGGATATCAGCACGAAAATAACATGAAATGAATGAATGAATGACCCAATAGTTACTAGTTAATGTATTTAGGTATTATTTAAATCACCGAATAGTCACCAGTTAAACAATGTGTTTAGGTGTTGTACAACCAACTGAATAGTCAACGATTAAACGATGCATTTAGGTGTTCTTGTAACTGAATAATCACTGGTTAAACAATGTATTTAGGTGTTGTTCAAAGAACCGAATAGTCTTTAAATACACACACCTGTTGTCTTTAAATACATATTCGTTGCTTTTTAAATGAACATAAAACTAAAGACGGGTACATAAGTGTGTGGTGCGTGAGTGTAGGAATGTGAGCCAGGGAGCGAATATATATGGGTGTTGTGCAGTTCGACGACCCCTTCCATGTCTTGAGAAGGGATATGGCTCAATGACAGAGAGATCGTCTGAGATGCCGTGGGTCGCGGGTTTCATTGGTCACCATGAACTTGCAACTTAGCCAGTGTACTACGACTAGTACATTAAAGTCTGTGGTATGTACTGTTCTACCTATGGCAATGCACATGTTAAATACTTCTTATTTCTTTATCGGTTGGAGTAGTTCATGTAGCAGAATCGGTTTGTTCTCTTTGTCTCTCGATCAGATGTCAGAATAACCATATCTTAGGATTCACATAACCGTAGTTTAAATTGAGCCGTGTTGTCATTAGACAAAGACGCCTTTCCTATTTAAGCTAAAGAAATTTACATGCTTTACCAAAATCGGTAGTCAGACGGGTCACCACTGGTGTAGCCAAGAGGGGAAGAGAAAGGTATCGCGACAGTGTCCCACTAATCACATCTCCCCCCCCCCCCCCCCCCCCCCCCCAATTTTTTTTAAAATAAAATAATAATAATAAAAACATAATAATAAATATAAAAAACGTCATATAATTTTCTCTCTCCCCATAACATTACTTATAGGCACTGTGATTGGTCCAGACCTCACCACCCCCAATATTAAATACTGGCAACGCAAGTGCGGAGTTAATACACTGTTTAGGTCAGGAGGAACGAAATGTAAATGGTGGCAGCACACTCTATGGTGAGGAGAAAGCACATTAAAAAATAATTTTATATATATATATATATATATATATATATATATATATATATATATATATATAATATAAGAAAAATTAAAAGGTAAAGTACACATATCAGCCAGCTCGCCGCAATCCCCAACCCACTGTTCCCACAGGAGCCTGTTATTTTAATTTTTAACAGACAACAGATGTTAAATTTGTTAGTCTTTATGACGAAGTAGAACGACCTCCACTCTTTCATACTACTTATAATATATAAACGTTTTTATTTTCATTTTTAGTCTGTCGTCGCATCCCTGGATCTGTCTGGTGTACAACAGAGTCAGCATGTTCAAGTCGTGACGGAACGATGATGCCCAATTTCACTTGTGTTAATATAGCGTTTGGCTGTTGCAACCTTAATCTAAAACCAGGTTCTTATAATTTAATTATTTGGCCCACAAGACTCTTTCACTACATCAAAATCTTGGTCTATTTGATGTAAATTTTGATATATTCCAATGTTCTTGTTCTGGCTGCTGTAGTGGCAGCCCTCTAGGATTGAAATGATATTGCAATGCTTTAATTAGCTGGGTGTAGACCAAAGTGAATTTCATGACCAGTACAATACTATCATAGACATTAACAATTTTGTCATTTCTCGTGAAATATCAGAGACTTGCCAGTTATGTGTTTTGGCAGAAATCTTGTTTTTATTTTATTTTCAGTCTGTGTTAGAAAGGCTGGATCTGTCTGGTGCACATCAGAGTCGGCGTGTTCTAGGCTTGGTGGCACAATGATGCCTGAATTCACTTGTCGTAGTAACAAGCTTGGGTGTTGCAAGAAAGAAGTAAAACCAGGTTGTTATAACTGAATTCCTTGGACGAAAAGACTTACACACTAATATCAAAATCTTCATCTAGTTGATGTAAAATGCGATAAATTGCAAAGTTTTTATTATATCTGCAATAGCGGCGGCCCTCTTGGATTATAATGATAGTGATATATATATATATATATATATATATATATATATATATATATATATATATATATGACACACATGAAAACGCAAAAAAACGCAAAAAATTATTCACTGCAAATAACGACAAACTATTTATGAATTGATGGATAATGTAATATGACTTTAATGATTGGTTTTCATGAGATACATTCACATGGAAACATGGCCAGTTATCATCAGTAATCGAGTTGCTTTCGTAATCGAAAAGTTCAACACACAAACCCCCCCCCCCCCCCCCCCCCCCCCCCCCCCCCACCACCACCACCCACCCACCCATATCAAGGTCAGGATCTGATGTGTCCACCATTGGACCGTGAGCATGCGTGAAGACGACGGGGAAAGGATTGGCACAAACATCTCAAATAAGCCACAGGAATGTTCCTCCACTCCTCCTGCAACGTCTGTGCAAGCTCAGCGACGTTACGCGGTGGTGGCTGTCGGTGACGTACACGGCGTCCTAAGTCATCCCACATGTGTTCAATTGAGTTCAAATCCGGTGAAACGGCGGGACAGTTCATAATGGTGATACCGGGTTGTTGCAGGAATGCCTGGGTAATTATTTCAGTATGTGGACGGACATTGTCTTGTTGAAACCGCTGGGGACCTCCTGGTCATCGGTGACGGCGCAAAAGTGCCTGGAGAACTGGTCTTAGAATAACGTCGACATAACGCTGGACTGTAAGGGCATCGTGGACAATGATGAGATCACTCCTGAAATCGCAGTTGACTGCCCTCCATACCATCAGACAACCGCCGCCAAACCGATCAGGTTCCCTCACACATCTGTCAACGTACCGTTCATGGAGTATTCTGTACACAATCCTCCGGTAAACGGCTGGTGAATGATTACCATTCTGGAGAGCAAACCGTAGTCTGGCAGCACGATGTCGCGGTGTCATGATGTTCCCGTTGTATGGGCGTCTGCATCTGAGTCCAGCCGTTCTGATTCGATGGATGACCGTCATCGGATGGATATGCCTTCCATGATGTCCTATCGTGTGGCTTGCTGTCATCGTCGCAGTTCTGAACCGGTCACGGAGGTGATGTCGTCGAATCTGCTGATCTTGAGGTGGGGTCGTAACGGGAAGTTGACCAGGTAGAGGTCGATCACGTACACTCCCGGTCTGTTGATGACGTTCAACAAGTCGTTCAATAGTTGATGGATGGACTCTGAAGACCCTAGCAACTTGACTTTGCGAAGACTCCCCTTGAACCATGCCCAACGCTCGCTCCTTTTGTTCTTCTCCGAGTCGTGGCCTTCTTAATGTGACGAGGAATATGACACCGTTACGTGACTTTTATGTGTCCACATACTGGCATTTCACGTGCATTTCATGCAGCATGATTGAGCATGCAGTGAACGCATTTCACACTATTTTGTGTGTTTCTGCTATTGTATGTGTAACGAGAACAAAACCAGGATTAAAACCCAGACAAAAGTACCAATCAATAGCTTCTTCTCATCAATTGTTATTTTAAATCCAATAAATATATTTTTCATTAATCGCAACAAAATATTGAAAGATATCTGTTTTGCGAGTTCGAGGTGTCATCTTTAACACCACAACACCGTCGACTCCGACTGCAGTGGTGCCAGATTCATCGACAATGGCCTCAACTGCGATGGAGACAGGTGTGGTTCAGTGACGAGTCCCGATTTCTGCTCCGACGTCATGATGGAAGATGTCGCGTGTATAGGCGTCGTGGTGAACGTTATGCGGCAAACTGCGTGCAGGAAGTGGACAGATTCGGCGGGGGTAGTGTCATGGTGTGGGCAGCCATCTCACACACTGGCAGAAGTGACCTGGTCCACGTGCAGGGCAACCTGAATGCACAGGGCTACATTGACCAGATCCTCCGGCCACACATCGTTCCAGTTATGGCCAACGCCAACGCAGTGTTCCAAACATGACAACGCCAGGCCTCACACAGCACGTCTCACAACGGCCTTCCTACAGAACAACAACATTATGTTCCTTCCTTGGCCATCGATATCACCGGATTTGAACCCAATTGAGAATCTATGGGACGAGTTGGA